>NC_047127.1:127500-310000 GCF_009829125.3 Periophthalmus magnuspinnatus
ACCCACACACACACACACTACATCATACAGATAATGAATCTATGGAGAGGACGAACTGGCGACGCAAGGACGAGGAGGAGATGGTACGACCTGGAGAAACACGACCTGGAGAAACACGACCTGGAGAAACACGACCTGGAGAAACACAACCTGGAGAAACACGACTTGGAGAAACAACCTGGAGAAACACAACCTGGAGAAATGACCTGGAGAAACACGACCTGGAGAAACACGACCTGGTGAAATGACCTGGAGAAACATGACCTGGAGAAACACGACCTGGAGAAACACATCCTGGAGAAACACAACTTGGAGAAACACGACCTGGAGAAACATGACCTGGAGAAACACGACCTGGAGAAATGACCTGGAGAAACACGACCTGGAGAAACACGACCTGGAGAAACACATCCTGGAGAAACACGACCTGGAGAAACATGACCTGGAGAAACATGAAAGGGTTTGGAAAGAAACAGACTTGTACGTCACAATCACACAGTTTAACACATACTTTCAGTGAAAAACATAAGGTAAATTAAGAATATAAGTAAGAGCCACAGTCGGTAGAGTGTTTATGCATTGACCCAAAGGTTGCCGGTTTGAATCCCGCTCATAAACATTGTCGGTTGAGTGGTCAGATCCACTGACCCACAAGTTGGCGGTGCGTTTCCAGCTCCCCAGTGTCTGTGTACACTGTCTCCACCAGTGTCATAGTGTACGCTGGTGTGTGAGTGTGTGTGTGTGTGTGTGGGGTGTGTGTGTGTGTGTGTGTGTGTGTGGGGGGGGGTGTGTGTGTGTGTGTGTGTGTGGGTGAGTGGCTCCTTGATGTAAAGGGCTGTATAAAAAGGTGACCATTTACCAATATAAAAAAGAAAAAAAAAACAGTTAAAGTAGATTTGAATCAACCACATTTTGGACAAAAAAGCAACAAACTTGAAACTACAGCGGGCCCATCATGAAACCTTGTGGTACTCCTTTAAACCTCGCTAATGCACATTTACTTTATGGCTTACAATGAGTGTTTTATTTTTTTTTCTTTTGGCTATTTGTGTCATTTTAGGAACACTTTAATAGCACTAAAATAAATGACTTTTACATCTATAGCCAAAACAAACCTTAACACTGTAGAAACATTATTTTGCTGCAGTTTTAAGTACTCTTGTTCTGAATTATACACTGGAGCACTTGAACTTGAAAGCTGCTGGCAAAGGGGACGTAGAGGAGTAATGACTTGGCTGCTTCTCACAATAGAGGGAAAAATAAATAAAAGTGGGATATAGTGGAATGTCGGGAGAATGTCCTCAAAGGAAACTCTGAAAACGAATCAAAATAAGAAGCTTTGGTTTCTGGAGAAAAGAAAAAAAATCCCTCTCCATTTTTCATATTTATAGAATACTACAATAGAGCTCAGGCAGTGCGTTCCATCTCCATAGATCTTAAAAAGATTGATGTTTTCATGATATTTCACCATTTCTGTTTATTTCCAGTGTTACTAAGTGCATTGAAAAGTGCTATTTCACAGACATTTGCATAGGCATAAGGTGCAATGATGTAGGAGGCTGTTATGAATATTTATTATAGCTGTTAAGAGGAAAAGTTATGCAGATATCGGCGCGTGGTCTGATAATACGGCTCTGATTCCTGCTCTCAAGATTCTGTGATATTTGAAGCTGCGTTTAAATTCAGTTTGATGTGTTTGTTTGATGTCTGCCAAGTGAGTTCATGTTTTTTAGTTCAGGATGTTCAGGATCACTTTAGACATTTAGCTTTAAGAGTCCCACACTCAAATCAGACCATTTCATCATGTCAGAAGTAGAAATATCTTTACCCGCTCAGAAAATGATAAATATACCTTTAAAAAAATCTATAATTCTATATAATCTATAATTCTGTATAACAATATCAGAAGGACTCTGTGTGCCACATGTGTGTCTGTGTGTGTGCCACATGTGTGTGTGTCTTTATGTGTATGTGTGTGTCTGTGTGTCTATGTGTGTGCCACATGTGTGTGTCACATGTGTGTCTATCTGTGTGTCACATGTGTGTGTATCTGTATGTGCGTGTCACATGTGTGTGTGTGCGTCTGCAGTCTTGTGTACAATGACATATATAACGTGACTAATTTTATGACCTGAAGACGAGGATGTGGTTCTTGGTTTACTGCCCTTGGCCTATATATCATATTATATTCTATATATAAAGTCATAAAGTATTCTATCTCAGTCTGTTTCCTGTATAAATAGAATCTGGTCCAAGAAAAACCATGTAACCTTTACAAACTGTACAAAACACATCGTATTAATTCAGTGTAGAATTGTACTTTTTCTTTTGCCTCAGTGCACGACAGGCTTCAGTTGGAGGTTGTCGTATTATTAGTACTATTATTAGTACTAGGAGCAGTTACAGTAGATTTTATTGGAACACTATATTTCACATCTTTTATATTTCCTTCATTACAGACTGAAGTAGCTTTAGCATGTCATAATGAAATCCCAAGCCCCATGTGCAGCAGTTTGCAAGTGTAAATCAGACTTCATTAGCAGCACATTCAGTGAAACAGAACATACGCTGGGTTTACTCCAAACCTACAGAGTCCCTCGTACCATCTAGCCTTCAAAGTATGCTCTAACAGTGAGAGGTAGCATGCATATTATCGCTGTGAACACTTAAAAGCCTGCGCTCCATTTGAACACACCACCTGACTTCCTCCAGGGCAGAATAAAACCTTATGCCGTCGAGCTCTCTCCAATCGTTCGCCTCCAGCGATGGCTCACAAAAGGTGCTGGGAAATATGCAGCAGAAGAGCCGTGTGCACTCGATCACAGGAGCGCTCCAGAGCACGAGGAGCACGGCGACGGAACACAGACACGCTCATTTTGTCAAACATTTTATTTCAAAATGGAAAAATCATTTTGTTATATTTCTGGTGAGTTTCATATTTAATCTCTGTGTGTGTAACAGTTTTATGTTCGATTAGATTCTCATTGTTTTATGAACCAAAGATGCCACATTAAAGGTGTTTTCACAGAATCACATTCACTTTGTCTATCCCCATGGAGACCAAGCTGATACATCTCCACCAGGCCAAGTTACAAGTTGGATCTGTGGAGAGGCAACATGCAGATGGACAGGTCTAATAAAACACAGTTTCCACAGATCTATGGAGACGAGCAGGAGGCAGATCCACCTTAAAACTGTAGGTTACATATGTAAAGACAGAAAACTGAAGCCCTGAAGCATGAAATATTTAATAAAATGATAAAATGCCCAGGCAGTTAACTCTATAAACAGGTGATACTTAACATGGCATAATGGTGAGTGTGTAATTAATAATGTTTAATAGTTATATTCACATACACTGATGTAGAGTCACTTATTACACATCATATTTAGCTGGCAGGTTTGTGTTGATGCCTGCAGCTTCTTCATATGTTCAAATGGAGTCAAAGAGAAGAGTGATCCAGCTGAAGTGTTCTTCGAGTGTTTGGGCCGATGGCGTGTTGTGTTTTTTGAGTATGAGTAAGATGCGTTCGCTGGCTCTGGCTCCTCACCATAATCCTACAGCAAATAAGCTCTGACACATTGTTGTCCCTCGCGTGAATAATAATTAGCCGCTAGCTAGCAGCAGTGAACAGAAAAAAATAATAAGTTGCAAATCATATTGAAATGGGTGTCGCTGTTATATCTTTGGTGATTACATGTGCAACAAGTGTTTCCTCCTCAGGCAACAGGAAGCGACACAACTCCATCTCTTTATATTAACCCGAGTGGAAAAACATGAAAGGTTTCCAGTAGTTTGCTTATTCTATCCATCATCTGTGGTTATGTGCACACGCAAATTGCTTTTGTTAAATCACACATTAATCTTCAGGTTGAAGGCTCAATCTTCAACACTGACAATTCATTCTTTCATTGCATCATTGAGCAAGACACTTTTCCCCGTCTCGTCCCCTTTGTTTGACATGTGTCTCCATTTTAGTGGTTTACAAAGTTTTCCTCCTCAGGCTGTGGGACACTACAACATTTTGATCTTTATGTTATTCACATACAAAACTCTTTATAAAGTCCTGTCCAATCACGTGCTGCTCCACCGAGGCCGACTATAAACCAATTTACACGATACTAGAACAGACAGATACAAATATGGTGACTTCACGACTGGAGGCACGGAGAGAGCGATGCTTATATCACCATGGAAACACTTTCAGACGAGACTATTTCCCCTAAAACTGCAGCCTCCATCGTACAAATCGACTCCACATTATTCTTCGTCCATTGCCTCCATTGTAGATGTTAAAAAGGTCCAGAATATATCTCGACGCGCTGACAAAGTGTTGGAGAAACTGAAGTGCACTTGATCTTTATTTAGCCACAGCCATTGAAGCTAGCAAAACATTCGTTCACACTCTGCCTCCGATGACCTTATCAGCCGAAAAACAAATGTACAGTGTCTGTGAACGGCCGAGTCGCTGCGACTGGAGGAAGTGGAGCGTCTCTGCACCGATGTAAATCCACTTCAGTGAAAAAAAAGTACTGTTAAAGATGGTGGTGCCACTACTCGTCCTTATTAACTACTGTACACACTTATAAACTACTGTACACACTTATTAACTACTGTACACACTTATTAACTACTGTACACACTTATACACTACTGTACACACTTATAAACTACTGTACACACTTATACACTACTGTACACACTTATACACTACTGTACACACTTATACACTACTGTAAACACTTATTAACTACTGTACACACTTATAAACTACTGTACACACTTATACACTACTGTACACACTTATACACTACTGTACACACTTATACACTACTGTACACACTTATTAACTACTGTACACACTTATACACTACTGTACACACTTATAAACTACTGTACACACTTATACACTACTGTACACACTTATTAACTACTGTACACACTTATACACTACTGTACACACTTATACACTACTGTACACACTTCTACACTACTGTACACACTTATAAACTACTGTACACACTTATAAACTACTGTACACACTTATAAACCACTGTACACACTTATTAACTACTGTACACACTTATACACTACTGTACACACTTATACACTACTGTACACACTTCTACACTACTGTACACACTTATAAACTACTGTACACACTTATAAACTACTGTACACACTTATAAACCACTGTACACACTTATTAACTACTGTACACACTTATACACTACTGTACACACTTATACACTACTGTACACACTTATAAACTACTGTACACACTTATAAACTACTGTACACACTTATACACTACTGTACACACTTATACACTACTGTACACACTTATAAACTACTGTACACACTTCTACACTACTGTACACACTTATAAACCACTGTACACACTTATTAACTACTGTACACACTTATACACTACTGTACACACTTATACACTACTGTACACACTTATAAACTACTGTACACACTTATACACTACTGTACACACTTATACACTACTGTACACACTTATTAACTACTGTACACACTTATTAACTACTGTACACACTTATTAACTACTGTACACACTTATAAACTACTGTACACACTTATTAACTACTGTACACACTTATTAACTACTGTACACACTTATAAACTACTGTACACACTTATTAACTACTGTACACACTTATACACTACTGTACACACTTATTAACTACTGTATACGCTACTACACTATACAAACTAATGCTATACAAGTACAAGTAGCAGTAATAGTAGAAGTAATGGTAGTACTGTTAGTAGTAATAGCAATAGTAGTAGAAGTAATCATAGTAATTGCAGTAATAGTAATAATAACAACCAATAGTGACAGTAGTAGTAGAAGTATACTTATAGTAGTAGCATAGGAAATAGTGATATCTGTAGTAATAATAGTCGTCATAACAGTAATAGTAACTGTAGTCATAGTGGTAGTAGTAGTAGCAATAGTAGTAGTATTAGTAGTGTATAGTGGTAGTGGTAGTAATAATCGGTAGTAATAGTAGTCATAGCATTTATAATAATTGTAGTCGTAGTACTCTTAGTAGAGGTATTAGTAGTAGTAGTAGTAGTAGTAGTAGTAGTAGTAGTAGTAGTAGTAGCAGCAGCAGTAGTAGTAATAGTAGTAGTCTTAGTAGTAGTTGTAACACTAGTTTAGTTGTAGTGCAGTAGTACTATTCAGTTGTAGTGCAGTAGTACTATTTAGTTATAATGCAGTAGTACTATTTAGTTATAATGCAGTAGTACTATTTAGTTATAATGCAGTAGTACTATTTAGTTATAATGCAGTAGTACTATTCAGTTGTAGTGCAGTAGTACTATTCAGTTGTAGTGCAGTAGTACTATTTAGTTATAATGCAGTAGTACTATTCAGTTGTAGTGCAGTACAGCGTACCCACTGGTCATTACCAAAAGTAGTAACTTTCTATATACTTTATTATTGAAGTACTGGTGGCAGTTTGCCCAGTGAGTACAGCTGTAGTACTGAGAGTACTCGGTGTCTCGCGGCCGCAGTAGAAGAGTACACGTCTTGAATACCTTGACTGACCTTATCAGCTCCGACACGCCGCTGATTTGCATGGTTGATTCTCTTCTATTGGAACCAGCTGAGAATCGCTGCCTCCACTGAGAAACATTTCAATTAGGACGCGGCGTGCGAAGCTAATCATAGATCACAGTTAGGCTCAAATTTATCTGAGACAGAGCGACGATGCACGGCCGGATGATACGACGCCGCGTCTGGAAGAAAGGCCAGAAATGGGAAAAATGCAAATGTGGGAAAAGGAAACGGACATCTTCATTTTGTGTTTCATCATTCGGAGCCAAACTCGGAGCGTTTGATTAGATATTCCAATCAGATGGTGCGGGTCAGTAACCCCCGCCCCGAACGGACCAAATCTAATTTCAGGTTGAGCGGAGACAAAGGTGGCGGCGGCGACACGTCCAGAACATTTGTTATTTTGGTAAAGTGAGGTGTCACGCTGATGCCAGGCCACATGGGGGCAGGAGATAGTAGAATAGATCTCACCGAGGTCAAAGGGTAATTAGACAAGGTGCGTTCAGTCTTTGCTCGTTTGGTCCTGGGTGGATCCACTGGTTGGTCCCACTTCTATCGTAGAATGAAAGTCTCTCAGTTATACGGTTATACGTATGAAAGTATGTGTCTGTACGGAGCTGCTGTGGGCAAAATAATAATAATACAATATAATAATAATAATAATAATAATAATAATAATAATAATAATAATAATAATAATAATAATAATAATAATAATAATAATAATATCATAGCAGCCAAAGAGCCAATCTGGAGTGAAGCTGTTGAAGGTAATGCCCCGTCCCGCCCTGTCCCGTCCCGCCCACACCTCGGGTTTGGCGCTTAGCAACACTGTCAATCAAACCTGTTGCTAATGCTGCTACTACTACAAAAAACATTTAAGCTACTTCAACTGCTACTACTAATTACTCCTGCTACTACTATTTCAAATGCTGCTTCACTCCATGACTGTACACCACAGAACCTCGTTTTCATTCTTGGCGTCGCTCTCTCGCCCGTGTTACACCACCAGCTGCTCACAAAGTTGAAGTACTTCCTCTTCCTCAGACGACGCAGGATCACTGAATAACTGTGTACGAGACTATTTTGTCCCTGTCAAAAGTCTAAACAAAATGTTTGAATCGTCAATAATAACGTTCAGCTTTCATCCCCTCCTCTCTAAATCTGTATAAGAAAGAGCTCGATAACACACAAAAGAACACTTTTTATATTCTCCGCCAGTGTCGGTGTAGCAGGAGATAGATGGAGCATCCCGATAGATAGAGCGACGGAGGTGAACGCAGCATCAAAAGTACCAAAGTTTGCCTTAAAGCACTTTGAAGTTTCGGGATGAGGGAACCGTGGGACCAGCGCTGGAAGCTAAAACGGCCTGATTTTCATTTTGGCAAAGAACAGCCACGGTCTCTTTAGATGGGAACATGAAAGCTCGAGGAGACATGGAGGGACCTCGTGTCAGGACATGGACTTGTTTACATCAACAGACTTTGACAAAAACTTAGAAGACGAAACATCCAAAAGTAAAGAGAGAACAGGGCTAATGCTAATGCTAATGGTAATGTTAATGCAACGTGCTCTAAAGTCTCTCACGCTCCTGTTTACTCGTTTATAAAGAGTACTTTTGAGTATTATGGACAAGGCAGTTTATAGTAACAGTAGCAGCAGCAGCAGTAGTAGTACTAGTAGTAGTAGTAGTAGTAGTAGTAGTAGCATCAGTAGTAGTAGTCGTCCAGTTGACAGATTTTACTTTTGGCTTTTATTATGGATCGACTGAGGGAAACACAGACAGTGGCACAGAATAGTTACTTATGAATTATTAACAACTCTATGCAGTAACATTTTACTCTAGTAGTAGTAGTAGAAGTAGCAGTGATTGTATTGTAAGGTGACCTTGAGTGCCCAGAAAGGCGCCCTATAAATAAAATGTATTATTATTATTATTAGTGATAGTACTGAAGTGATAGTGATAACAGGTTTCAGTAACATTAATATACACCAGGAGTGAGAGGTCATTTCTGTATCAGTCGTAGTAAATGCTCTATTGTACTATGCAGTAACTATTATATATTTACAGTTGTAGCAGTAGTAGTTTAAGTATTAGCCATAGTAGTAGCAGCAGTAGCTGCAGTAACAGTAGCAGTAGTAGTATTAGCCGTAGTAACAGTAGCAGTAGCAGTAACAGTAGTATGTGTTTTCATAGTATCTTAGATAATAGTTTCAGTGATAATTGCTGTATTAAAATGTTAATCACCATAATTAAAATCACACTATTGTTTCCATAGTTACGCTAGCCTCATTGCGGCGGCACATTTGCATAAATCCCTGGATCTGGGTTGGAGTACGTTGTTGTACTACAGCGTGTGAATCTCCCTCAGTATCACATGACTTACTTTGACACATGTGTAATGAACGCCCTCCCTTCAGGTCTGTTAATTAGCGCTAGCAGCGAGGTTAGCGGGAGTGAGATGGGATTAGCTAAAACGCATTGTCCTCTGAGGAATTCCCCAGATCGCAATTAACTCGGCAAATAACCTGGAAAAAATACAAGCCACATGTAATATTAATTTTCAGCGAAGAGGCGCTCACTTCACAGTATGAATTATGCAACAAAGACGCTCCGTGCACGAGCGGCGTTTGTGCGTGAGCGGCGTTTGTGCGTGAGCGGCGTGTTTACAATGGAGAGTATGTGAGACACAGATATACAAAAGGACGCAGAGGGGCTGTAAAACAACTCAGGTATTCTGAAGAGCCATTTCACAAAACAATACTCGCCAAATGAAGTTTCAATCAAGAACTGAACATAAGTACTACAACGTTCTATGGTACAGAAACGTACTGAAATACTACAACTGCATTGAACACACGAGCAAGTAGTAGTGGTAGTATTAAAATAGTAGTAGTATAAGTAGTAGCAGTAAGCAGAAGTGTACAGACCACAGCTTGAGAAACACTGATCCTCATTTTACCAAACACAGAACCTTTAGCCTTTAGCCTGAGCTCATTAAAACATATTGGATTTGTTCCGACTTTTAGCGTGAGCATGAATATGTATTATTCAAGCACATAGACAAACTGAGGACGCTTTAAACCAGGGCCCCGTAACACAAACTGAGGACGCTTTAAACCAGGGCCCCGTAACACAGACAAACTGAGGACGCTTTAAACCAGGGCCCCGTAACACAGACAAACTGAGGACGCTTTAAACCAGGGCCCCATAACACAGACAAACTGAGGACGCTTTAAACCAGGGCCCCATAACACAGACAAACTGAGGACGCTTTAAACCAGGGCCCCGTAACACAAACTGAGGACGCTTTAAACCAGGGCCCCATAACACAGACAAACTGAGGACGCTTTAAACCAGGGCCCCATAACACAGACAAACTGAGGACGCTTTAAACCAGGGCCCCATAACACAGACAAACTGAGGACGCTTTAAACCAGGGCCCCATAACACAGACAAACTGAGGACGCTTTAAACCAGGGCCCCGTAACACAGACAAACTGAGGACACAGATAAATTACTACCACAGCCATAATATAACGTAGGCGGGGTTTAATTGGTCACTGACACTGGGCTAAGTCGTATATTTTACCTTTTATATTTTTTATCATTATATATTTTACCTTTCAGTCAAGAGCCGCTGGTTCACTCAAAACTGCCTGTATTAAAATTGGAAATTAGATTCTTCTGAATGTACAAATTTGAAAAAAAAAAACAAACAAAAAAACAACCTTTTTTTAAACATGTACTGGATTAGATTTGTAATATTATGTTTAAAAATGAGAGATTGTGTTCAGAATTCACACATAAACAACTCAACAGGAGAATCGACATCTAAGACTGAAATATGAACTGGTGAACTAATAAAAGAATCATATGAATTATTCAGAACATGATCCTCTGGATTAAGCCGTCCACAGTGTAAAACATCAACAGGCTAACTGCTAGCCGCTAAGTGCTAAGTGCTCGTACCCTTAGATGCGTCGCTCACATTCAAGTCCCCAGTTTGTGATGGAGGTAAATTTTCGACAGATTTGCTTCATGAAAAGTAAAACTAAAGTTGAAATTCCTCTTGTTTCTGCTCCGCCTCCTGCAGAGTCAGGAGAGACTCGTCTAATTCAGAAAACTGGAGTCATGAACGTTTCATATTTTGTGCAAATAGCCTGGTGTCTGCTCCTCTGACTCCCTCTGGAGAGCTGCGCTCCTCTGACTCCCTCTGGAGAGCTGCGCTCCTCTGACTCCCTCTGGAGAGCTGTGCTCCTCTGACTCCCTCTGGAGAGCTGTGCTCCTCCTGCTTCCCCTGCAGCTCGGTGCAGTTGGCTCTCGGCTCTCGGCTCTCGGCTCTCGACATGTTTCATAACTGCGCCGCAGCGTCAGGTCAACATTTGAATTTGTGACAACTGCTCCATCTGTGTGTGTATACGTGTGTGTGTCTGTGTGTGTATACGTGTGTATCTGTGTATACGTGTGCGTGTGTCGGTGTGTGTGGGGGTGTGTGTGTATACGTGTGTGTGTGTGTATATGGGTGGGGGTGTGTCGGGGTGTGTCTGTGTGTGTATATGTGTGTGTGTCTGTGTATACGTGTGTATCTGTTTATACGGGGGTGTGTGTGTCTGTGTGTGTATACGTGTGTGTGTGTCGGGGTGTGTCTGTGTGTGTATACGTGTGTGTGTCTGTGTATACGTGTGTGTGTATATGTGTGTGTGCCTGTGTGTGGCACAGAAGTGCACGAGAGGAGGACAGAGGAGTTTAATAATGTTGAAGGGGTGAGGAGCGGTGGAGGAGGAAGCGTCTGGGGAGGGGGAGACCTTAGAGACTTATTGTAGACGACAGACGACTCAAATGAGCCTGGAGTTCAAAACAAAATAAAGTCCTACCTAAAAATATTTGTCTCCTCTTGAGGCGTCGTCCTCAGAGACTCTCCTCACACGGAGCGCTAAGAAAACACGCCACGAGTTTCAAGGTGACGAGGTGATTTTAGCAAAAAGTATAAATCAAATATTTATACGATTATTAAGCAGTAAGTACACAGTAAATGTGTGAGGGAGGGCATCCGGAGTAAAGCTCCAAATCAATGAAATGACTAAGATACGATTAGCAACGACGATAAAGGTACTTGTATTTGAACCAATTAACAATGAGGAGTAGCAGAAGCAGTAGCAGTAGTAGTAGTAGTAGTATATTGTAGTAGTAGCAGTAGTAGTAGTAGTAGTAGTAGTAGCAGTAGTAGTAGCAGTAGCAGTAGTATATTGTAGTAGTAGCAGTAGCAGTAGTAGCAGTAGCAGTAGTAGCAGTAGTAGTAGTAGTAGTAGTAGCAGTAGCAGTAGCAGTAGCAGTAGTAGTAGTAGCAGTAGTAGTAGTAGTAGCAGTAGTAGTAGGAGCAGTAGTAGTATATTGTAGTAGTAGTAGTAGTATATTGTAGTAGTAGTAGTAGTAGTAGTATTAGTAGTAGTAGTAGTATATTGTAGTAGTAGTAGTAGTAGTAGTATATTGTAGTAGTAGTAGTAGTAGTAGTAGTATATTGTAGTAGTAGTAGTAGTAGTAGTAGTATATTGTAGTAGTAGTAGTAGTAGTATATTGTAGTAGTAGTAGTAGTAGTAGTATTAGTAGTAGTAGTAGTATATTGTAGTAATAGTAGTATATTGTAGTAGTAGTAGTAGTAGTAGTAGTAGTATATTGTAGTAGTAGTAGTAGTAGTAGTATTAGTAGTAGTAGTAGTATATTGTAGTAGTAGTAGTAGTAGTATATTGTAGTAGTAGTAGTAGTAGTAGTATATTGTAGTAGTAGTAGTAGTAGTAGTAGTAGTAGCAGTAGCAGTAGCAGTAGCAGTAGTAGTAGTAGCAGTAGTAGTAGTAGTAGCAGTAGTAGTAGGAGCAGTAGTAGTAGGAGCAGTAGTAGTAGTATATTGTAGCAGTAGTATATTGTAGTAGTAGGAGCAGTAGTAGTAGTAGTAGCAGTAGTAGTAGGAGCAGTAGTAGTAGAAGCAGTAGTAGTAGGAGCAGTAGTAGTAGTATATTGTAGCAGTAGTATATTGTAGTAGTAGTAGTAGTATATTGTAGTAGTAGTAGTAGTAGTAGTAGTAGTAGTATATTGTAGTAGTAGTATATTGTAGTAGTAGTAGTATTAGTAGTAGTAGTATATTGTAGTAGTAGTAGTAGTATATTGTAGTAGTAGTAGTAGTATATTGTAGTAGTAGTAGCAGTAGCAGTATTAGTATTAGTAGTAGTAGCAGTAGCAGTAGCAGTAGCAGTAGTAGTAGTAGTAGTAGTAGCAGTAGTAGTAGTATATTGTAGTAGTAGTAGTAGTAGTATATTGTAGTAATAGTAGTAGTATATTGTAGTAATAGTAGTAGTATATTGTAGTAGTAGTAGTAGTATATTGTAGTAGTAGTAGTAGTAGTAGTAGTAGTATATTGTAGTAGTGTAGAGCATTTGATTCCATTCGTTTCTTGCTGCTGCACTGAACCGTCCTGTGCTGTAAAACTTACACAACTGAAACAGAAGTTCAAACACACTTTATAAAAAGACACACACGTTTTTCTCATGAAATCAGACTAAACTTTTCCTGTTTTTGGTCAATTAGGACTAAACTAAATTATTTCTATTTGCAAAATGCCAGAAAAATGAGAGAGGGATTTTTAAAATATGATTTTTCATTATTGGTCAATATTACTAGAAGTAAAGTCCCGACGCCAGACACTGACCTATTTTAAAATACTCCAGTTGTTTCCAGACTGCGTCTTGCATATGGTGCTGATTATATAATCCAAATCTGCTCGTTGTCCTTATTCTCTCCGATCTCGCCGATGGGCCCAGAGGGGAAATAAACTCCAGAGTCTTTAAGGAAGCACCAGATGTTTTTATCACATCACTGTGACAATATGACTCATCTGCACCTAATTCTACTGAGCCGCCTTAACAAGGATCTGCTGGACACAAGAGGACGGTCAGTCAGACGGTGCGTCTGTTTGTGTTAATAAATAAATAAATAAATGAACAATCAATATTAAAATAAACAAGCAAACTAATAAATAAATAAAATAATAAAATAAAGAAACAAACAATTATCCAATTATTTCTGGGCACAGTCACACGGCGTTGTCTTGACAGAATGAAAACGTCTTTAACCACAAGAGCTTCAGTATCAAGTACAGATGATACTCACGCTTCAGTAAAGTGCACTATGTAACTTTTCATGTGGAGGTCCAGCACATGCCCGTCTCCATGGAGATGTGACAGATCCACATTGAACATGTTTGTTTTCAGTCTCATGTTTGTTTGTTTTTCTATTACAGTGTGAGATCTTGAAACACGTGCGTCGTTACAGTGAGCAGGGTCGCCTCTCCACTGATCTGACCTGTAACTTGATGTGGTGATTTGACCTGTTTAGTTCACGTGATTCACTTTTAAACCTTTAAATCAGACGCTCTTCACGTGTCTGTTCAAATATAAACAGACTTGGGAACAGTACGTGCTGCAGAGCTCTGGTTGTCATGGTAATATTTGAAGTACTACGGGGATTACACAGATACACTAAACTCACACACTGTGTTTACCTCCAGAAGCAGAGAGCTGATGTACCTGAGAACTGTAAGGACGGAGAATATTTGTGTGTGAATTAAACCCACGCCACACAGGCCGGTGAAAAGACGCCCGTAGCATCGCTCATTAGTCACACCGATGCTAATCTGAAATAGCCCAGGTCGTCTGCGTGTGTGGCCGCCGCGTGCTAGCGATGCGTGCTAGCGGCGCATGCTAGCGGCGCGGATTTCCATGTATATTTGGCAAACAATATCAGACGGCAAGTAAGTCAGAAAAAATACTTTTCTGATGACACAGCTGTTATAGACCAGGTTCTGCCTCATTATGTTTTCCCACTACTGCAGACGCTACTGCAGAAGTACAAGAGTACATCTGTGTACTTCTGTGTACGTCTGTGTACTCCTGTGTACGTCTGTGTACTTCTGTGTACGTCTGTGTACTTCTGTGTACTTCTGTGTACGTCTGTGTACTTCTGTGACCGTCTGTGTACTTCTGTGACCGTCTGTGTACTTCTGTGTACGTCTGTGTACTTCTGTGTACTTCTGTGACCGTCTGTGTACTTCTGTGACCATCTGTGTACTTCTGTGTACGTCTGTGTACTTCTGTGTACTTCTGTGACCGTCTGTGTACTTCTGTGTACGTCTGTGTACTTCTGTGTACTTCTGTGACCGTCTGTGTACTTCTGTGACCATCTGTGTACTTCTGTGACCATCTGTGTACTTCTGTGTACGTCTGTGTACTTCTGTGTACTTCTGTGACTGTCTGTGTACTTCTGTGTACTTCTGTGTACTTCTGTGGTTTAAATGTGTCACTGATGGAACAATCAAATAACAGTAATGTGACTGAATGTACTGCACAGAAAGAGCAAAGTACTGTGAGAAGTACAGAGTAGAAGCCGCTGTAACACAAAGCAGTAGTAGTAGTAGTAGTAGTAGTAGCAGTAGTAGTAGTTCTAGTAGCAGTAGTTCTGTAGTAGAGATAAGACATGAGAACCTTTATAAGAGAAAGGACAGATGTAATGGGCCATAATGGTAAAACTTGTAACTATTTATGTTCCCACCATTTTTCTTTTTTTTTTACTTTTACGAATAATAGGATTTAGTATCACCAGTTTCATTGTGTCGATAACAAGAAGAGCAGCAGTACAAGAGGAACAAGAGAGGTGTATATCATGAAGTTTTAGTCGCAGTAACACTAGAGTCTGTGTACAAGTGAAGTGTGAATATTGTAGTACAGTTGTGTGAATATTGTAGTACAGTTGTATGAATATTGTAGTACAGTTGTGTGAATATTGTAGTACAGTTGTGTGAATATTGTAGTACAGTTGCATGAATATTGTAGTACAGTTGTATGAATATTGTAGTACAGTTGTATGAATATTGTAGTACAGT
The DNA here is from genome assembly GCF_009829125.3 of Periophthalmus magnuspinnatus. Lineage (NCBI taxonomy): Eukaryota > Metazoa > Chordata > Actinopteri > Gobiiformes > Gobiidae > Periophthalmus > Periophthalmus magnuspinnatus. Next base: position 143,027 of record NC_047127.1, read on the forward strand.
TGTATGAATATTGTAGTACAGTTGTGTGAATATTGTAGTACAGTTGTGTGAATATTGTAGTACAGTTGTGTGAATATTGTAGTACAGTTGTATGAATATTCTAGTACAGTTGTGTGAATATTGTAGTACAGTTGTATGAATATTCTAGTACAGTTGTGTGAATATTGTAGTACAGTTGTGTGAATATTGTAGTACAGTTGTATGAATATTGTAGTACAGTTGTGTGAATATTGTAGTACAGTTGTGTGAATATTGTAGTACAGTTGTATGAATATTGTAGTACAGTTGCAGACTTTGTGAGAGTAGTTTTCATGATAATAATCTCAAAGTACTAAAGTCCTCCTGTTTATTAGCACACAGTTCTGCCACATTAGTTTGGCCGTAGCCCGCAGACCGGTCCTCAAATATCAGCGGCCGGTCGTGCCCGCCGGTTCGGGCGCTGGAATCTGTCGTCCCGTTTGCCCGGCAGCTCGTGGCGCTTGTCCGGTCCCATCGCCGAGACGACATTATCAAGTGTCTCCCCGGAGCGGCTTATTTTTGGAGAATGAACGATAATAACGGCACGCGGTCGGACATAAAGGCAAACTGCTGCTGACACAAAAACCCAGATGCATTTATTTTTAAGGTCGCAGAGCTCAGTGGGTTTTGTGAGGCCTCAAAGAAGATGAGAGTCCTCAAAGTCACAGGGAGGAGCGCAAACGTTTTCTGGTTTTGAATTTTAAAAGTGTTACTGCGTGTCACTGAATACTGTTATTTGAATTCTGTCCCTATGATTTCTAGACCTTTAAAAGTACATAAAGTACAAAAGTACAAAAGTACAAACTGCAGCTGATGACGCAAAGGATCAGAATAAATCACATCCTCCTGTTTACGTTTCATTTGAACCATCCATGAGCTCAAAGTCCAATAATGATCAGATTCTGAGCGTGCACGTGACTGCTGTGCATGTAACTACAGTGCACGTGACTGCTGTGCATGTGACTACAGCGCACGTAACTACAGCGCACGTAACTACAGCGCACGTGACTACAACGCACGTGACTACAACGCACGTGACTGCTGTGCACGTGACTACAGCGCACGTGACTGCTGTGCATGTAACTACAGCGCACGTGACTGCTGTGCACGTGACTGTAGTGCACGTAACTGTAGTGCATGTAACTACAGCGCACGTGACTGTAGTGCACGTAACTACAGCGCACGTGACTGTAGTGCACGTAACTACAGCGCACGTAACTACAGCGCACGTGACTACAGCGCACGTGACTGTAGTGCACGTAAGGACAGCGCATGTGACTACAGCGCACGTGACTGCTGTGCATGTAACTACAGCGCACGTGACTACAGCGCACGTGACTGCTGTGCACGTGACTGTAGTGCACGTAACTGTAGTGCATGTGACTACAGCGCACGTGACTGCTGTGCATGTAACTACAGCGCACGTGACTACAGCGCACGTGACTGTTGTGCACGTAAGGACAGCGCATGTGACTACAGCGCACGTGACTGCTGTGCACGTGACTGTAGTGCACGTAACTGTAGTGCATGTAACTACAGCGCACGTGACTGTAGTGCACGTAACTACAGCGCACGTGACTACAGCGCACGTGACTGTAGTGCACGTAAGGACAGCGCATGTGACTACAGCGCACGTGACTGCTGTGCATGTAACTACAGCGCACGTGACTACAGCGCACGTGACTGCTGTGCACGTGACTGTAGTGCACGTAACTGTAGTGCATGTGACTACAGCGCACGTGACTGCTGTGCACGTGACTGTAGTGCACATGACTGTAGTGCACGTGACTGTAGTGCACGTGACTGTAGTGCACGTGACTGTAGTGCACGTGACTGTAGTGCACGTGACTGTAGTGCACGTGACTGTAGTGCACGTGACTGTAGTGCACGTAACTACAGTCAGTGACTCTGCCCCGGGGCGACTGTGGCTGCAGAACAAACCAGAAGAAAATGTAAAATGTTCTGAATGAACAAAACCAAAAAAAAAAATGTGATTTAACATTTTATAAAAAACTAACAATACTATTTATAAGATGGAGAGTGAGAGAGTGAGATGGAGTGAGACTGACATGGAGAGAGTGTGAGTGAGAGAGAGATGGAGAGAGAGAATAAGAGAGTGAGATGGAGAGAGAAAGTGAGACGAAGTGAGATGGAATGTGAGATGTAGTGTGAGAAAGTGAGATGGAGAGTTAGGGAGTGAGGTGAAGAGTGAGTTGGAGTGGGGGATGCAGAGTGAGTGAGGTGGGGTGTGAGATGGGAAGTGAGAAAGTGAAATTGAGAGTGAGAGATGTAGACAGGGAGAGTGAGAGAGTGAGATGTAGAGTGAGAGTAAAATGGAGAGTGATAATGAGGTGGAGAGTGAAACAGAGTGAGAGTGAGATGGGAAGTGAGGGACATGGAGATTGAAAGAGTGAGGTAAAAACTGAGTCAGGACGAGAGTGAGATGGGGAGTGAGAGAGTGAGATGGGGAGTGAGAGAGTGAGATGGGGAGTGAGAGAGTGAGATGGGGAGTGAGAGAGTGAGATGGGGAGTGAGAGAGTGAGGTGAAGAGTGAGAGCATGAGAGAGACTTCTGTTGCTTAAAAGTCTCCAGTCTCATTTTTCTGTGTGGCAAACCCAGTGGGGTAATTAATGCTTCGTCTAAAAGATAAGTTGTCAATCAAACAGTTTTCAGCTCCAGTCCACATTTAGCTCCGAGGAGGAGCCGCTCGTCTTTGTTCCTTCTGTAGTGGTTTTCCATGCTAATTAGCCACTTCCATAGCTGATACCAGGACAAAAAAACTCCTTTATACAGGACGGACCACTTAACAATAGTGAACGTGGCGGAAAGTGACAGTGATTTGTTTGTTGTTTTAAAAATATGCCACAAAAGGCGATAGTTAAAGCTGCAGGAAATTATCCAGAGGTGCAACAGCAACTGTTACGACTAATATAATTAACACAAGGATTTCCCAAATGGAATTATGTTTTTTGTGGTTTTTCTTGCATATTTGTTTACAAGAGTTTTACATTTAAATTCACTTGGAAACCAATAAGATGAATGTTTTATTTTCTTTATGATTTCATGCAGAAACACCTTTGTGTGATTTTGCTCATATCCTAAAGTACAGATCCTCCTCACTGCAGTGAAAACCTTTTATCCAGGATTTTCTCCCAAATGTATTTGAAACAATGCTTTCTCTTTCCTGTCAGAAGTTTAGAACAGTTTATGATGTTCTGAAATAAAAGGAGCCATCCCAGTCAAACTATATAAACTTTAAAGGCGGCTCATTGTTCTGGCGTGTTCCGTGTCGTCATGATTCTAACAACTTTGGCAAAGCACAGTTTGTCTTTTGTTTAAAGTTTCGGGCTAAAACAGTTAACAGAATAATAACAGAATAATCATATGTCTAATCGACGATATAAAAAGTAACTGTTACATTTGAATAATCGTAATAATCTGGATCGAACTTAAATACAAACAAAAACACACAAGTGCATCGAATATACAATAAATATACAATATACAATATACAATATACAATACACAATATACAATATACAATATACAATATACAATACACAATATACAATATACAATATACAATATACAATACACAATACACAATATAAAATACACAATATACAATATACAATATACATTACTACACTAAAATATTCTCTGTCACTATATTTACAACTTTACTGATATTAAATTGTAAGAGTAATGTTACATCTGCAGACTGTAAAGAAGTGACTGAGTGAGACGTCACCGCAGCTTCAGCTCAAACGAAGCTCATCGAGGCTGAAGCAGGAACAGAGGCCACGAGTATCATAGCAACCAAAGAGCCAATCAGAGACGAGGCTACTGAAGGTAACGCCCCTTCCCGCCCACACCACTGGTTTAACAGGGAGCGGGTGCTTAGCAACGCTGTCAATCAAACCTGTTGTTAACGCTAACAGGAGCGACCTCGGGGACAGAAGGACCTGATTTGTCTGTTATTAATGTTCATATCTTGATTTACAGACACAATAGTGAAATAAAAACCCCAGGATCATGTAGAGTGAGTTAAAACGGACATTTAAGACCAGAATGACGAGTCTGACAGACGCAGGGACAGAGAGAGGACAGAGGGGGCGCTGTTTAACACAGAAAGTGAACTGGAGCCAGAGTCAGCGGAGCAGGAAGTGCGTCCATGACCACTTCCTGTTTGGAACGCAGCAGCTAGCAGGTTAGCTATGTCCATTTATATAAACAGTCTACGTCATCGTCTGAATAAGAGTCTGACAAGTCGACCATAACCGTAACTATAATAATCCCTACAAATTCATTCCTGCGATGCTTTTTTTTAAATTTTGTAAACATCTGAATAATGCACATGTGACAGATATGAACAAATATGTTTAATGCCATACTGTGGAACATTTCAAGAGCAATAACAATGGCAGACCTTCCACCATAACCACTATATTAATGTATATGGCGCCCACGTTCATTCTGGTAGCACCTCCTGCCCCGTCGCCCCAGTGGTCACATCGTGCGTTACATTGTGTGTTTTTGTGCGTCGTACAGGCTGGTGTCTCGCGGTTGATTTCTATTTTTAGCTTGTGCAGAGTCAACCCTGTAAGGCTCGACTCAGTTACACGCACGTCTTTACTCTGCCCCATGGAGCGCTAACACAGTATTCGCCAACCTTTCATTATGGCTGACAAAGAGACGCCACCTCCCGCCTCGCAGAAGACCAGAGCCAAAATCCCGCCGTTACGCAGTCTGCCATGTTGGGAGACAGCACGATTAAATCTGCACCACTGGCCGGACGCCTAATTCATGACAGAGATGGATGGCCTCTGTTTAAACTCTCTCGTTTGGACAATTAAACAATATTAATAACTCCGGCGTAATGGAGATGTAAACGACCTGAACACTCCCCCTGCAGGATCCAAGCGAAATGTGAGGTGGAAAAACACACCGTCTGTAGAGCCGTTCAGGGACCGATAAAGTGAACACGCCTCGATCTTTAGATTTGGCAATTGATTTTAATGTGTTCTGTGGTCGGTGATTGAACTTGTGTGCAAATGAAAAAGCAACGCAGCAAAAGTCCTCATGGTAAAAGGACAATATCAAAATAATAATAATAATAATAATAATGACAAAGACTCTACACACACATCGATTTCTTGGCTCATACTTTGACCTCCACTATGACAAGTATTGATAAATTGCGTTTCTGTGCTGCCAGCCCCACACTGCAGCTCTGTCCTTGTTATCTTGACCTAAAATGGACATGCAGTAGTTGGCAGTAACAGTAGTAGTACTAATAGGAGGAGAGACAGTACCTGAAGTAGTAGTATTAATAGGAAGAAATTGTAATACTGTTGTTCCTCATTATGTCTCAGTTCACCTTTCGCATCTCGCTGTTTCGCTGTTTTTTGTTTTTTTTATGTGGTTTTACATGCTTTTTCAAATCGTATGTACGAGCATCGTGTTCTCCGTCCTGATTGGCTGTTGGACTGTAGACCATTGTGTCGTGCGTCCTGATTGGCTGTTGGACTGTAGACCATCGTGCCGTGCGTCCTGATTGGCTGTTGGACTGTAGACCATCGTGTCGTGCGTCCTGATTGGCTGTTGGACTGTAGACTGTGTGTGTTCAGACAAATTTACATAAATCGACACTACAGCGGAGCAGCGCCAGGACGAAGAGGAACTGTGAAATACTCGTGAGTCGCAATTAATTAATTAAACAAAAGAGAAATGTGAGAAAATGTTAACGCCTGTGTGAGAAAAGTGTATAAAGTGTGTGGTGAGGGGTTTTACAGACAAAAACATGTAGAATAATTGTAAAAAATAAAGCTGATACTTTGCGGATTTTGTCTTTTGTGGGTTATTTTTAGAACGTGACCCCCGTAATAAACCAGGGACCTCTGTAGTAAAAATATTAGTACTTTGAGCAGTATTGAGTCATAGAACCAGCGTTTTGACGTAAAAGAATAGATAAATGTATAAAATAACTCTTTTCAGCAGGTGTTGAGACATTCATAGAATTTTTTAGTTTCATTCAAACATGTTTTTACAATTTACCATGACCAACGAGCAAAGCTTTTACAACCTTGAGCTGAGGTTTAAGAGAATCGGAGCAGACATACATCTCCGGCGTGTTACATAAGCCCGTGCAGTCCTCCTGTCTGAGGGGCACTACATATTTCTGTGGCCCATCCCTCATGATTTAGATCAAACTTACAGCCGAGGTCATTGTTGATTCCAGACTTGTCCCTCTGCATTTTAGACTCATCTAAAATTCCCCACACATTTCCTGGATTCTTGGAGCGCCGCGTGTTCCCAAAGAGGAATCGGCCCGTCGTGTGTCAGCTCCCATCACTTTACGTTGTATTGAGTGCGTTTGTTGTGTGTCTAATGTACACATTCCCCACGAGCAGCGCGACCCTCCGTCCGTCATGTGATTTTTCATGTGGATGTTTAAATGAACAAACACAGATTTCCCAGGGACATGTTTTCTCTCGCATCAATACATCTTTGTTTGTTCTTATAGTCGGTGACCCGTTCAGCCGGGGTCATCCTGTGTTCGATATCGCTCCTTCGTTCTCCGTGAGGTTAATGACGACTATTCAGAACATTAGTCTACTCTTTACACTCTTGAAATCCCTCATAACGTTTCTACCACAATGAAGTCCTTTGAAAAATGTCGTGTATTTGAGCAAGACACCTCGGCCCATTATAAGATCATTCCCATCGGTGATTCCGTCTGATTTTGTCATAGATCAGCTGTTGTAGGTCGAGTCTTTAGTCATTTAGTTCACGTCTGTGGAGTTTTTTGGGGTTGAAATTTGTATTAGGACAAATCATTTGAAGTAGATAATAGGATTTATACGAGCACCAGCAGGAAGGAGACGTGAACGTTTTATTTTAAACTCATGATTCACAAGTTCAATCTGTCTTTATATTGATCCATTGTTTCCTGGAACATGAACTTTTATCTGAACTCCCCCTGCAGGTGAAGGCTTGTGAGTGCAGCTTGGGTCAGATACATAATAGTTTTGAGAGTTTCTGCCCCGTTTAGTCAAATAATCGATCAGCAGAATCTGTCTTTAGTCGACTCTGGAACATACGTCACATTTATGGATTTTATTTTTCTTATGGATGAAAAACTGCAAACCTTTTTTTATAAAGCACTTTTCTACCTTCATCAAGGAACCACACACACACACACACACACCCCCCCACACACACACAGACACACCCCCACCCCCACACACACACACACAGACACACACACACACACACACACTGTTGTAACACCAGTGTAGGGAGGACCAAAGAGGTGCAGAACTCAACGCAGATTTACAGTGTTTTATTTACAGTTAGTGAAAATATCAAACAATAGTCCAGTAATCCGACAAGCGTCACGGAACAGGGTGCGAGCGAGAGCCCAGGGGCGCGTCGGGGGGAGCTGAGACGGGAACAGGGAATCGCCGGGAGCGGGAGACAAGGAGGTGAGACAAGGAGGTGAAGGTAAGGAGTTTGACTGTACCGGAGCAGGAGCGCGGAGTCAGGAACAGAACCAGAGACCAGGAGCTGGGGAGGTCAGGAGAACTGGAACCTGGGAGGCAGCAAACTCCAAACAGCATCAAAAAGGTAAGTAACAAGAAACGGAGCAAGAATAGTCACGTTGACACGCGGACGATCTGGCACCGAGTGTCTTCTCCCAGCTCCTCTTATCCACAGCAGGTGGTGATGATTACCCTGATGGGAAGCAGGTGCGTGGGAGGAGCCAGGAGCTCCGCCCAGCCCCAGGTTCAGGCGGGTGAGGGAGGGGGAAGAGCACACAGGGAGGCAACACAGGAGCGGAGACATGTGCCTCATGACACACACACACACACACACATTCACACACAGTGCACACAGACACTGAGGGTGAGGCAGGTTAAGTGTCTTGCCCAAGGACATAATGTCAGCATTCATCTGTGTGAGCTGGAATCGCACCACCAACCTGTGGGTCAGTGGATCTGACGACTCCAATGATGTTTATGTTGAGAGAGGGATCCGAACCTCCAACCTCGGGATCAGTAGGCAAACGCTCTACCAACTGAGCCACTGTTTTTCACTTTAAAGAGTAAAAATCAGGCACTAACGAGCCAATTTTAGCCCGTATGCTAACACTTTAGCCCGTGTGCTAACACTTTAGCCCGTATGCTAACACTTTAGCCCGTATGCTAACACTTTAGCCCATATGCTAACACTTTAGCCCGTGTGCTAATATTCAATCACTTAAACGACTCTGGAGATCGATCATTTTTCAGACGTCTCGAGTGGAAGCGTCACAAATGTTCACAAAACTCACAAAACTCACAAAACTCCAGGACCATTTTCCACATCAATAAGTCTCGATGTTTGTATGAAATTATGAGCTGTGACCTCTCGCTCAGCCGAGGTCAGCGGCTCAGAGATCTATAAAACCCTCTGACGAGATCAATGCGGCGCATATTCCACATTTATGCTTTTTACAGACAAAATGAAGTGGCTGGACTCGAGATAGAGAGATAAATAAAGAGATAGAGAGAAACATGGAGATATATACAAATATATATAAAGATTATATATATATATATATATATATATATATATATATATATATATATATATATATATATATATATATATATATATATATATATATATATATATATATATATATAAAGATGGAGAGATTCTCTAGTTCAAAATGAAAGTCGCCTCAGTTTGGCAGCAGTTTGGCAGCCCGTTGTCTTCTGTTGCGTTTCTGTTTCTGAAGCTTCATAAAACACTGTTGGCAGAGGGTCTTTTTTCTTATGGTGCACATTTTGTTCTGAAATCAAATATTAATATCGTTCTCATGGAGTTGGATGAAAATAAGTGATCAAGGTTTTCTGGAGAAGCTACGTTTGTAAAAGTTTGATGGCACAATAAGACCAAAGAGAAACTGGGACCCGCAGCATTTTTGTCTCGCGCTAAAAGGACTCACAGTTTAGCTAACAGTAGCATTTTGTTGGACTTCAAATAGAGCTAGCTTGAAGCTACACATCACAGAGCGTCAGCGTTATTAGCTCGGCCACGTTATGAAGGAGTTTGCACAAAGGACGGTTGTTGTAGCGAACTGACTAAACCAGAGCAATCAGACAATGCACATTACTGTACGTGAAGATAGATGCACTCTCTCTCCCCTCACACACTTCAGCCTGACCTTTGACCTTAGACCAGCTCAACCGCAGCAGCAGAACCATCAGCCTGCCTCTTCATCCTCTCCACTCTTTTCTAGTGTCTATGTCCAGGGGAGTTTTTTCACTTTTGGTTTGAGTTGTAAACATAGTGAGTGGAGGACGCTCCTGTGGGCAAAGACACACAGAACGCTGCAATCTGATTGGCCGAAGCATCACAACAACCGAGGGGCAAATAAATCAAAAATCCAGTTGAGAAAAAAGCAGAACCGTCTTTACCATCTACAAATGCAGCAACTCTATCAGCGCCGCCATCTTTGTTTTGCGCTCGCGACCCAAACACAGCGCCCCCTGTGGTCAGCGCGATGCTCGAGCACAAACGTAGCAGCGAGAGAGATTCAACATGGATTCTCCAGAAAGTCAAATTGTGCCATATTTATTATTATTATTATTATTTTCTTGTCTTTCTAACACTGCCTTTTGTAACTAAGAGTATTACAGTATTAGTGTATTAGAGTATTAGAGTATTACAGTATTAGAGTATTACAGTATTAGAGTATTAGAGTGTTAAAATATGAGAAGAGCCTCTACAGTATCACTATTATAATATCTTAATTAAGTATAATATTTTGGATCTTGACAGTTCTCAAGTATTCATGGATGTTTGCCTCATTTTTAAAGTTTTAAATGGACTTGCTCCTCCACCATTAATGGATTTTATAAGTAAAAAAACGTCTGACCGAGTGAAGACGAGAGCATTGACCAGAGGAGACTGAGACGTACCTGCCCGTGTCAGGAACTGTGGAACTTTTCAACCTTCAAGAACATTCTGAAACATTGAAGAAGAATCCAACAGGCTCACACAGGTGGATTCTCTTCTTCTTGGGGCGTCTTAAACTCAGAGAAGGTCTGTTGTGGTTCACTTTGTGTCTTTGTCACTTTTATCTCGTCTGAGTTTCTTTAAATGTTCTGTTTTTGACCTGCCTCAGGACGACGGGTGTAAACGAGCTGTTGTGCTGATTCCCACATATTTACATTGATGCTGTTTGTTGCCATGTGGATTAATATGCACTGTCCTAATTTAAATAAATAAATAAAATAAAATAGTGTTAGTAACTCAGTATCACTCAGCCCTTTGTGTCCAACACAAATGTAAACATGAGAAAAACTCCCGAGTCGTTTTGTGTCAGTTTTGTCTCTGGATCCAGTGGCAGGAGATGTTTTATTCCCTGATGATTTTATTTAATGTTTTTCCAGATTAGTTTCCTTCAGTGTCGTGTTTTTTACCTTCTCTTTCAGGAGCAAAAGACAAAGTTTAAATCTGTCAAATGGACAAATCGTTTCTTCTCTTTCACTCTAAACTTTGGGGCAGCAGAGGTCACAGTTCTTTATTATAACGTAATGGCCAATATCACAGGATTTTCAATTTAAAATAATCATATTTAATCATTCTTCTCCATGTTAAATGCTCTTACATAACTGTTACTCCATGTCATGTGACTAAAGACCCCTACTGTCAATTCTAGTCACTGTCTGGTTTGAGACAAGCCGCTGTCCTGCCAGGACAAACGATGCCAGGACAAATGATGCCAGGACAAAGCGCGCCAGGACAAGTGCCCTTCAGAGTAAAACCCGTCTCTGTGCCAAAACTCCACATCCCCTGACCTCCACGCCTGGCTGCCTTCCACGTTACGCAGATGTTACGATCATAAGGAACCAAACTCACTTTGAAAGAGGTTGTCCCGTGCTAAATGAGCGAGACGTATTGGCTTTTAGTAAAATAATGATCTTTTCAATCAAAAGCTTTTCAGAGATTCAGAGACTCATATTTATCTGCTTTTGTGAAGAGGAAACCAAATCAATAGAACATTCTGTAACCATCTGACATTTGGAAGCAGACAAACGCATAATTATTCGAGGTAGATAAGAGAAAGTAAATAAATGTAAAAAGAATATCTTTCGCCAAAAGATACGAGCTCCTGACTTTTGTGTAACTGTTCAAAGACTGTGGTAATGAACTGCATCGATCCCTTCAGCTATTTCCAGCGAGCTCCTTCAGACTGAGTGCACAGTTTGGGCTTCACATGACGCAGACTTTAGCTCCATGAAAACAACACAAAAACAGACCGCTTTTTTAATGTGGCTGCTTTGAAACGTCCTGGACCTTGATGGATGTCTCAAACATTCAACAAAAACAAAAGTCTACTGTGAACTTAAACCGCACTTAAAATAAAATAAAAACATGGAGGTTTGAGGTTCTGACCCATAACGTGGCCTGATCTCCTGCTGGTCACCATGACGATCATTTATATTGTGGAACAGGCTGTATGTTTTTTTAATTTTTTTTTTATCTTGGACCCCTCCTGGACAAATGAGGAATTACACCAACACATCCACGGTAATGCAACAAGACCCTCAAGTTAAACTGGGAAGAAGTGACCTCCACAAACAGGACTTTAGAGCAGTAAAATTATAATAAATATAAAAAAGTGTAAAATATCTAAACAGAACTAGAAAACCAGGCTGTGACACACTTGACCTGAACATTTCTGTTAGTGTGAATATTCTGGTTATAGCCCACGTCAAGTCAAATCAATTCCAGTTTCCCAGATTCTTATTAAGATTCTTCATCTCCACATCGTTCTGGAGGCAGGAGGTTTTTCCACAGGTTCATACAAACCTGTTCTGTCACTTTCACTTTTACTTCATCTAATCCATTACATTGACTCAGCTAAAGGGCTTTCTAATTACTTTTTCCACACAAGAATGTCACGTACCTGAGTTAAGTGGGAGCATTTTGTCAAAGGATTGATTTTCAGAACAGTTTTGTGTAAATGTGTTGAAATCGCTGGGTAAGTCACTGGAACTCTTCAATTCAATTCAATTCAATTCAATTCATTTATTTTTGTAACGCCCAAAATCACAACAACAGTTGTCTCGAAGGGCGTTCATGTTTTGGTTGATGGGGGAAACCGGAGTACCCGGAGGAAACCCATCCAGACACGGGGAGAAACATGAAAAACTCCACACAGAAAGGCCTGGGCGACCCGGGGATCGAACCAACCTTCTTGCTGTGAGACATGAGTGATGGCACTCAGTCACCGTGCCGCCAAGACACAAAAAACAAAACAACAGGAAGAATCAGACACAACAAGAAAAATCAGACACAACAGGAAAAATCAGACACAACAGGAAAAATCAGACAACATAAGAAATCGGCCAGGAGACCAGACGAGGAGGAGGAGAGCCGGGCGAGGAGGAGGTCCAACTGTCATCGGGGCATCTGAAAGAGATACACTCCACAGGGGGAGTGGGACAGGGGACAACATGTGAATAGCATTGCTGATGAGAAAATAGGGCAAAGTAGAGGATAGTGCTCAGGTTGCCATACTTCCCCCAGCTAGTTACTCCTACTGCAGCTTATCTTATCCCGGGTTTTAATAACCCTAACTCCCTCACTAAGTAACCTGGTCATACGCTATACCGAAGAGGAAGGTTTTAAGCCTGGTCTTAAATACAGAGACTGTGGGGGCCTGTTTAACATCAGCAGGGAGTTGATTCCATAGCACAGGAGCTTGGTAACTGAATGCTCTCCCTCCCACTGTACTTTTGGACACTCTAGGAACCACTAATAGTCCTGCATTCTGAGAGCGGAGTGCTCTGTTTGGCTGGTACGGGACAATAGCATCTTGCAGATAGGATGGGGCCATACCGTTTAGGGCTTTGTATGTCAGGAGGAGGACTTTGAATTTGATTCTAAGCTCGACAGGAAGCCAGTGCAGATATTTTAGTACAGGACTGATGTGGTCTCTTCTTTTAGTTCCTGTTAGGACTCTGGCCGCTGCATTTTGGACCAACTGGAGGCTCCTTATAGTACTTTTGGGGCAGGCGGCAAGCAGGGAATTACAGTAATCAAGTCTGGAAGTAACAAATGCATGGATGAGTTTTTCAGCATCGTTTTTAGGTAAAATATTTCTAATTTTAGTTATATTTCGCAGGTGAAAGTATGCGGTTTTACAAGCTAGGTTTATATGGGCTGTGAATGAGAGATTATGATCAAATAGGACTCCAAGATTTTTTACAGTAGGGCTAGAAGCTATATTCACATTGTCGAGTGAGAATATCTGGTCTGACAGAGAATCTCTTTGACCTTTGGGACCAACGACAATGACCTCTGTTTTTTCAGGATTTAAGAGCAGGTAATTCAAGGTCATCCAGGTTTTGATGTCCTTCACACAGGCACTGAGTTTATCTATTTGATCAGTCTGATTTGGTTTCATTGATAAGTACAGCTGAGTGTCATCAGCGTAGCAGTGAAAATTAATGCCATGTTTTCTGATAATGTTACCCAATGGCAACATATACAGAGTAAATAGGATTGGACCAAGCACAGATCCTTGTGGAACACCACAGGCTACTTTAGAACAGGGAGAGGTGCTCTGGTTTATACTAACAAACTGGTACCTATCTGATAGATAGGATTTAAACCATTTGAGGGCGGTCCCTCTGATTCCAATGTCACATTCTAACCTCTGCAGTAGAATGTTGTGATCAATGGTGTCAAACGCTGCACTGAGGTCCAGTAGGACCAGGACTGAAGCCAGCCCGTTATCAGCAGCTAGTAGTAAATCATTTGTTACTTTAAGCAGTGCAGTCTCTGTGCTGTGGTGAGCTCTGAATCCAGATTGAAATTTTTCAAATATATTATTGTCCTGCAGGTGGCGGCAGAGCTGTTTCACCACAACTCGTTCTAGAATTTTTGAGAGGAAGGGAAGATTAGAGATAGGTCTTCAAAAGAGCCAAATGCAAAGTAGTTTCACCAACATCTTTATCAGCAAAAATATGGAACGTGTTGTGTTATTCTATTCACCGCGTTTAAACTACACAAACATCATTTCTGTAATGTTTGTGCACAAGGTTAAGCAAACTGTGTTTCCCCAAGACGTTGATAAAGGTTTAAAACTCTCCAGCAGAGTAAAACTACCGTCTCATAGCTCAAAGTGAGTCATTAGAAAGTCCTGAGAAAAATGTGGAGCTCCAGAAAACGTATACGAGATTAAACTAAGAGAAAAAGGTCAGAATGTTCATTTCAAAATTCAATCTATTCATTTACAAATCAGAAGTGACAAAGACTTGGCTGCAGTTCTACGCCTGTGCTCCAATCACAGACCCAACGGGCGGGAAGGGACGTTACCTTCAACAGACTCGCTCCTGATTGGCTCTTTGGTTGCTATGATACTCTGCTCCTTGGATTGGCCCCTCTGTTTGTGGCCCCTGTGCTGTAGACGGGCTTTGTGTGTGTGTGTATTTGTGTGTGTTTAGTTGGATGTATAATTGTGTATTTATGTGCACACTGGACCTGTTCCAGTTTGTCATAGTCTCAGTGTGTGGGTGTGGGTGTGTGTGTGGGGGTGTGTGTGTGGGGGGGGTGTGTGTGGGGGGGTGTGTGTGGGTGTGTGTGTGTGTGTGTGGGGGTGTGTGTGTGTGTGTGTGTTTGTATCTTCGCTGATGAAGCCCGAGAGAGCAGAGCATCAGTTCGTTCTTATGAATATGTAAACAGTGATGTGAGCGGTGGCGACGGGAGGCGGGGGGCAGGCAGGGGGAGGCGGAGGGAGGCGGAGGGAGGCGGAGGGAGGCGGAGGGCAGGCGGAGGGAGGCGGGGGGAGGCGGGAGTTTGTCCTTGTCGATCTTTGTTCGTCTTTTTATGGTTTTCTATTTAAAGGTGCTGTAGATAAAGTTCAGGGAGCGTCTGTCCATAAATCTGAGGTAATCGCCAAAAGTGTAAAGTTTAGTCACGGACAAGCAAAAAATAAAAAATAAATCAAATAAAAATGTGTCTTTAATTCCTTCTGAGTATTAAAGCTGCTCGTCTCCATTACCGTTCCTGACATGTTCCACAGCACAGCATTAAATGTGACTTAGGTATCTCTTGTGTATTCAGCTATTGCTCAAAAATCCTTGAAAAACATTTATTATCACTGTGGAGTGGCCAAATAAAAACCCCAGGATCATGTAGAGGGTTAATACTGAACATTTAAGACCAAAATGAGTCTGAAGCAGCAGAGACAGAGAGAGGAGCAGCTTTTCAATGTAAAGTGAACTGGAGCCAGGGCACCCACGATCACTTCCTGTTTGGAAAGCAGCAGCTGGTGTATTATCTATGTCCATTTACACCAGGGGGGCACAAACTCTTTTCACCAAGGGCCATATCTTGAAAAATATTTGACACGGAGCCACAGACCAGTGTCAATACAGTGGATCATTCAGACGGTGCATTTAACGTAGTTTTGACTTCAAACTTTAAATAAGAATTGAAATATTAATATTCGGTCTGTATGAAGTGCAGTGTGATGTGATTCAGGTTTTATTTGTAGGATTCCTCAAATTTGCCTTAAAAATACTGATTATGATCAAGTTCCACTGAAGGCCTGAGGGCCAATAAAAATTGGTCTGAGGGCCCCGTTTCCACAGCTCTGACTTACACAGTCTATGCTTCCAACAGAAACGTTACACATTGCACCATTGATACGTCCTGTTTGGGGTCAGATCAGATGCCCTTCGAGACGTTGAGCTGTTTATCTTGTTTGAGGAAGATGGATTCTGCGGTTTTCAGGATTGATGCTGCACTTCAGGCAGTTTGTAAAAACATAAAGATATGACTGACACTTTTAATATAAGTGCAGATAAACTGAGTCGCACTGTACGACTTTTGAGTGACATGCACCTGTACCATAAGGTCATCCTTCTCACTTCTGTTTTACCCACTTTGCATTTCTTTCATTTAAATCCCGGCCTCCATTTTTAGCCCGTCGTCGGCTGCACAAACAGACGTGTGACAAAGGGGAGAACCCAAACTTATGATGTGAGAGACAGAGTCGAGATGCCCCAACACAACTTTCCCAAGTGCAGACGGCGCTGGTTTTATCTGAAGCAAAATGTCAACTAGTTTTCAGAGGGAGAGAGAAAGAACAGGGGATGTGCAGAGTGAGTGTGACAGGCCCACACCTCGCTCAGCAGAAATGGATCAGGAGTGTGGAGCAAATGGAGATATTCAAACCAGCGCAGTCCCTCTCTGTCGTTCTCAATCTAGGTCAGAGGAACAGGGAGTTTTACTAAGTACGCCGTAGTGACAGTATTACATCAGTCAGGGTTTCCTTTCCACCATTTAGTGTTTGTGAAATGAAACAGAATTACATTTTTAAAACTACTTTAATGTTATTTTATGATTTAAGAGCTAAATGAACAGAAAGCGCAGTCACAAAATAATTAAAAATGAAAAAAACAGACTTGTAAATGACTCATCTCTCACACTTTTCCCAAACAAACCTATAAAAACATCTCATTCAAAAATATAATTTACTCCGAGTCTGGAAATGTGCTTCACACAGCGTTTTCAAATTAACTCATGTATATTACATTTATTCAAATACAAATGTTTTATCGCTCAAAAAATACAAGGAGTTTAATGCCATACAGTGGAACATTACTGACAAAACATCTCCATGGAAACACACAGATGACAGACCCTCCGATATTAACGCTGCTTTGTGATCAAATGTTTAGTTTCCACGTCTGAATCTTTTCTATTTCTGTGCCAAACGTCTGGATAAATAGCTCATGTGTTCTTAATCTTGGAAGGGCATCTGACATAAATCATCTGCCGTTTTTACATGAATCGCTACAGACTCGGTGATGGTCATTTAGTCATTTTCCGCTCTGTTCCACATCAGTCACAGCTCCTGTTTATCGCTCGTTCATGTCACATTGAAGTGGAATCAGCTGAATCTTTGACTGAAATGTTCAAATATAAAACGATGACATAAGTTTTTGGGGTATTTCCTGTGAACACTGCGCCTCTTTTCACACCAGACGCACTTTGATGGTCATCCCCTGCAGACGCCATGACCTCACTGGAGACTCCCCCCTCCTCAAATCGATGAACATCAAAACCCAGAGTATGATCCTTAGATAATAGTGTAGAGACGTCCAAACCGGAGACACATCGTGTCTTTGTGTCCGGCGCTCGGCCGTTATGTGTCAGAGCGGTTTATCTGTGAAATGAAAGGCGTCAAACACAAAGAGCTGGAAACTGCGGAAGTGGAGTCATTTTATTCAATCTCACAGTTGAAATAAAAGAGATTGAGTTTTGAGTGTTTTTGATTTTTCTGTTGGATGTTTGAGCCAATCACAGCCTTTGCTTTGTATCGACCAATCGTCTTTTAGCAGTTCTGCTGCTGCATTCAAACTGTCAAAATGGAACGATCAGCCCAGATTCAGAGAGTGGCTTTAGTGGATTTATTACATAAAAGCATCACTGGAGGCTCCACAGTGTGTCTGGGCGTCTTTATGGCAGCGGGTGACCCAAGTGTTATTCATTTGATTATTTGATTATTTGATTGATTGGGACAAAATAAAATTACACATTACACTTATTGCACAGTGAACGGAGCGACCAGCGGGGAACGGAGCGACCAGCGGGGAACGGAGCGACCAGCGGGGAACGGAGCGACCAGCGGGGAACGGAGCGACCAGCTGGTGAACGCTCAAGACGCATCAACTCCAGATTGGCGTCTCTCTGACACTTGAAAATGCGCCACAGAAACACAGAACGGACCGGACACACCGTGAACTCGATGCTCCTTGGATTTTACTACAGTAAGTTTCACTTTGGCTCTTCAGATTTAAGGCAGTGACTCACAGAACCGTCCGAACTGAACGAGTCATAAACAGTTTATTCTTAAAAACTTTTGTCCAGTCGACAGAGTTGAGTTTAACATTTGGGTTTACAGCCTCTGTGACCTATCACATGTTTTATTACTTTCACACACTCGTAAGAATTCACACTCTGTACTCTTCAAATACAGCAAAAAGAAGCAGAAACATCAGTCACCTCAGCCTGTCCATCTTCTCTAAACAGTTAAAGTCTCAAGGAGAGACATTTTCACAGCTCTGCGTTCCTCCTGGTTCAAAGTGCAGTATAAATTATATTATAAGTTCCTCTCACAGTGACCTCATCATAATTAGCATCACTTTGCGTTCAGCCGTATTAGTCACTTTGTACAGCGTGTTAATAAAGACAGGACGGCCCCCGGGGGCTGTGTACCCAGAGCCCAGCGCCGGTTGTTCTACAAGGTCAGCGCTGCGGCGGCGAGCACGGACGGACTGACATAAGTTATTCAACAATTAAATTATAGTCAAAACACAGAGTCATTATTATCAGAGCCGTAAAGAGCCCAAACGTTTTGACTTAATATGGACTCGGGCGTTTTCAACGGACGACGGCTCCGACAAGTACAAAGGAGGGTGAAAGTAGCACAGTGTTTAAGCACGTGCCCAACAGTGAGGAGGTTTGTGGTTCAAACTATGCTTAAGTGTGGGCCGCTGTTGTGTCGTGGAGCAAGACACTTTACCCACTTTGTCTATTGCACTGGTAGAAACAGAAAGGGTTTGGAATGGGCTAAACAAAATACAGATAAAGGAAATTAAAATAAATAAATACATTTATGAATAAATAAATAAATAAATATGTTAGAGTGAGAAAATTATAATGAGTTAATTTTATTTTTTTTTTTAATTAATCAACACAGTTCAGGTCAACTTGAGCAGACTCTGCTCTCTCTTCACTGTCAATTCTCCTTAAATGTTAAGTCTTTGTGGCGAGTTGTAAAGTGCTGCTTCCTGCTTCTCTGTGCGTTTGATTTTAAACTGTGGCCGATGGGGAGTAATCCATCACCTTCAGCACATGGAAAGTGAAAGTCCGGTTAGGATCCTTGACGTGAACCAGACCTGGTCCATATGCAGTGGACAACATTTGCCTTTTTAAGAAAGTTACAGGCACGATGCTAAACAGATGGAAGCGACACGGCCTGGACCACACTCAAGACTTTGTACAGCTGCAAACTGTGAATCTATAGGCTCCTTATAACATTTATACTGAGACATCCTGATATAAAAGTCTGAATCAATACATCTGCTCTACAGTATGTCCATGTTTAGGACAGGAAAGGTTTAGAAGGGTTTAGATTGGGTCTATATCAGAGACTGTTTATGTAAATAGACATAGCTAACCTGCTAGCCACCGAGTTCCAAACAGGAAGTGATCATGGGCGCACTTCCTGCTCCATCGGCTCCAATTCACTTTCTGTGTTAAACAGCGCCCCCTCT
Source organism: Periophthalmus magnuspinnatus (assembly GCF_009829125.3). Classification (NCBI taxonomy): domain Eukaryota; kingdom Metazoa; phylum Chordata; class Actinopteri; order Gobiiformes; family Gobiidae; genus Periophthalmus; species Periophthalmus magnuspinnatus. The sequence goes on from NC_047127.1 coordinate 162,397, forward strand.
CTGCTGCTTCAGACTCATTCTGGTCTTAAATGTTCGTATTAACCCTCTACATGATCCTGGGGTTTTTATTTCACTTTTGTGTCTGTAAATCAAGATCTGAACATTAATAACAGACAAATCAGGTCCTTCTTTCCCCGCGGTCGCTCCTGTTAGCGTTAGCAACAGGTTTGATTGACAGAGTTGCTAAGCGCCTCACTCCTGATTGGCTGTTTGGTTGCTGTGATTCTCAGTTTTCAGAGTTATAAACACCTGCTTTAGCCTGAGCTTCATTTGAGCTGAAGCTGTGGTGGCGTCACTCTCACTCAGTCACTTCTTTTCACAGACTATGGTCCAGACCTGGTTTAGACCTGGATTAGTCCAGTTTTGGCTGAGATCTCCCCCTGCAGAACAGAGCGGGTCCCAGCAGTAATAACTTCAAATGTCAAAATGCATTTATTCAGATGCTGTTTATTTGAAAGTTCATTGTGTTATATTTGAGTGAAATTAGATCAAATAAGTTTATATATAGTTTAATTCACTTTAAAGGCTTTTGCATGTTGTTTTTTTATATTATGTGTGAAACCCTGTCCACACAAACACAAATGAAACGAGTCTCATTTAACTTCTCTCTGTGTTAATTTCCAAACCTGTAATTGTTCTGAATGAAAGATGCACTGACCTGAGCTGCTCTGAGATCAGGACAAGAGCTGGGTATTTACAGTGACTCCTGCGTTCATCCCCACGGCGGTGTCATCCTCGCAGCGGCGGCGTCCTCACGGCGGTGTCAGGTGTCTTATGAAAGCACGAGGCCACAGAGCAGAAGGTGAGATGTTTATCAAACTCTTATGAAAACAGATCTGCTTTTGGACCATTTCACACAGTTAATAAACTCGACCATTTCAGTCCATCCAAGACACCAGTTTATTGACTGTAATAACAAAAGGAGCTCAGGTCAAACCTCCTTTCTCACCAAATAAATAAATAAATACAAACAGACGCACGTCTTTTTGAATGTGTGTGTTTTGATTGACAGCGGCTCCTGATTCTACACAAACGTTGAGATTTGCTTCTGTTATGATCAAGAGCAGTTTCCTCAAAGATGGACCAGGACGCCACGTTCACTTTGTGAAGTTTGTAAAATAAAATAATGAGAAAAATGTGTTTCATAAAACTCCATAAAAGGCTTAAATCTTTTATTTAATTTGCCAAGTACCTGGAAAGATCACAACGTTTTGACTTGAATGTTTTAGTAAGATGTGAAAATTGTGCAGGTTTTTTCACAAATACAGAAGCTTTTGTTCAAATTCTAGCAACATGTCAATAGTGGGTTATTGGGGAAAAGATAAAATGTTTTTTTGTGTGGATGATTTCACATTGTCAAATTCTGTTTCATCTTTAATTTTCAGTTTCGTTCAAAATTGACGGTTTTGGGATGAAAAGTTTCCATCTGAGCAGTTTTGTTTTCCATTTTACGTCAGTGTGGCATTAAACTGATCGTCTTGTGTTTATTCAGTTTTTTTTACAACCTATGAACGAGCATCGTGCTCTGCGTCCTGATTGGCTGTTGGACTGTAGACCATTGTGTCGTGCGTCCTGATTGGCTGTTGGACTGTAGACCATTGTGTCGTGCGTCCTGATTGGCTGTTGGACTGTAGACCATTGTGTCGTGCGTCCTGATTGGCTGTTGGACTGTAGACCATCGTGTCGTGCGTCCTGATTGGCTGTTGGACTGTAGACCATTGTCCATCAGTCTCCTCCGTGCCGTGTCTCCTGTCCAGTACAGAATGTGTTCAGACAAATTTACATAAACGTTGGATCTCAGTGTGACTCTGAAGTGCTGTACGTTTGCAATTTGTTTTCTCCCCGACAAAACCCACAATGTCGATGAAACGTTCTGCACCGACAAAGACGCCTACGAAGGTTTGAACTTTGAGAGAGTTTAAACGAGAGAGAAATGTGAGAAAATGTTAACGCCTGTGTGAGAAAAGTGTATAAAGTGTGTGGTGAGGGGTTTTCCAGACAAAAACAGAGAGAATAATGTAAAAAATAAAGATGATACTTCACAGATTTCTCCTACTGCAGGTTATTTTTAGAACGTGACCCCGAGATAAACCAGTAAACACTGTAAATCAAATCATTTTTAAATTATCAGTAAAACCTCACAGTTGTTCAGAGATTCACTCAATCGATTCCTTCGAGCCAAAGTTTGTGCGAATGACCACATCGTCCTCGTGTTCTGCCTCAGTCCAAGTCGCCTTCGCTTCCTCCGCCTGCGGTGACATGACGAATGGCTGCAATTGCAAACGGTTTACATGAGGAGGAAGTCTGCTGTTTGCAATAGAGCATCTTTAAGTGCTCCATTTTGGACATTTCAGACGAATCCGAGCGGAAAACTTTTGGGGGGATGTTGTTACCAAACATAAAACTTTGCTTGTAAAACCGGTCAACAAATACGCTCGCGGCCTGTTTACTCTGAAACTATTTTAATCCCTCTATCAAATACCCAATCCAGGAAGCAGGTGATCTTATAAGTTCTCGTCGGCTCCTGCACGCAGAGCACTTTGAAATTGGACAAGGCTTTATTGTCTAAACAAGATTGCAAAGAAACAGTTTCCATCTATCTACAGACAAATATTTTTTCTCATGGGAACGTATCGTGCCAGTGCAATGCAAACGAGTTACGCAACAGACACAATATCATATTTATCAAGGATTCAGGGAATTGGTTTAAACAAACATCAAATGGAGCCTTTATTTGCACATAGAAGACGAGCAGCAGGTAAGGTCGAGTGGTGCAGGGCTGACCAACCGCGAGCGACATCATTAAAATCTTCAAACAAAATACAGAAGCACAAATGAAATGCTTTAGTGTTCTTTTGTGGTTTTATTTTTACTTGAACGGTGAACGAATGTCATGATGTCAGTTTCCCTGTCTTCCCGTGCTCTCTCCCCCTCCCCTACCTGTGTGTCTGGAGCTGGGTGGAGTGCCTGACTCCTCCCGTGCACACCTGGGGTGCATCAGCCTAATCACCACCACCTGCTGCTGAGTACAAGAAGGCTTGGCAGTCTACACTCGGTGCCAGACCGTCCGCGTGTAAACATTCCTGCCTCCACTCGCCCAGCTCCTGCCGTCACGTTCCAGTCCCGGTATCGCCTCCTGCTCGTCTCGTCTCCGGCTCGTCTCGTCTCCTGCTCGTCTCGTCTCCTGCTCGTCTCGTCTCCTGCTCGTCTCGTCTCCTGCTCGTCTCGTCTCCTGCTCGTCTCGTCTCCTGTCCGGTCCTGGTCTCTGGTTTGTCGCCCGCTCCCCGCTCTGGTCTTCGTCTGCTCCGCCCGCCCTGGTACCGCACCTGCTTCTATCCCCGTCCTGGTCCTGTCCTGCCCGCCTCTACCTGCACCGCACCCGCCTGACCCGTCTCCCGCTCCCCGGTTCCTGTACCTGCTCTTGTGACCTGTTTAAAGACTGCATTTTCACCGCTGTAAATAAACACTGTTAAAACTGCTCTGGTCTGCATCCTTTGGTCCTATCCGCACCGTTACGACAGAACGGTCTGGCCACTATGGACCAAGCAGGCTCAGATCCGGACCAGACGCGCCGCCTCACGCACTCTCACCCCGAGGCGGTGCTGGGTCAGCATGAACAATCCATTCGAACTCTATTGGAGCTAAATCAGACATTGTCCCAGCAGGTGGCACAGCTTAACCACCAGGTGGCCGCGCTCCTCGTCACCCCGCCTGCTGCAGCCGGAGCGCCGCCACGCCTCCCGGAGCCGAGAGGCACGGATCCGGAGCCGTATGCTGGACAACCTCACCTCTGTCGCGGATTCCTGTTCCAGTGCGAGTTCATGTTCCAGCAATGCCCTTCTCGTTTCAGCTCGGGGGCCACCAAGATCCGATATATATGTGGATTACTCCGGGGCAGAGCTCTCCAGTGGGCAGAGGCGCGCCTAATGAAGACGTCTGTGGATAGCCTGGATTTTAATGAATTTGTGTCCACGTTTAAGCTGGTGTTTGACCACCCGCACTACCAGGACAATGCTGCCTCCCGGTTATTGACTCTCAGCCAGGGCTCCAGGACGGTAGCGGATTATTCCATTGAATTCTGGACACATGCAGCGGAGCTGGACTGGACGGACAGCGCGCTGCGGGCTGTGTTTGTGCGGGGCCTGAACGAGACTTTGAAAGATGAATTGGTTTCCCGGGACGAACCCCCCGACCTGCGGACCCTCATCTCCCTCACTCACCGTATAGACAACCGCCTACGGGCTCGTCGCCGAGAGAGACGCCGGTCACCGGTCCCGCCGGAGCCACGCGCTGCCCCGCCCCCGCCGGATGAGCCCATGCAACTCGACAGGACCCTTGTGTCGGCCGAGGAGCGTCAACGGAGGCGTCGTCTGGCCGGGGCTTGCCTCTACTGCGGTGAGCGCGGACATTATGTGGTCACTTGCCCAGTTCGGCCAAAAGGGGGGGCCCACCAGTAGCACTGGGAGTACTGGTGGGCGAGCAACACATCCTGGACTCTTCTAATAGACTGCGGCTCAGCGCCACCCTGTGCGTTCGCACAGAGACCTTATGCGTTTCCGCCCTTATCGACTCCGGGGCTGAGAGGGACTTTATTGATGCCCAAGTCGCGGAGCAGCTCGGGGTCTACCTGGAGCCCCTCGAACGCCCCTTAAATGCCCAGGGGCTCAATGGACGTTTTCTGGGGCACATCACTCACATCACAGAACCTGTCACCGTGATTCTGTCCGGCAACCACCAAGAGAACCGTCAGTTTCATGTCCTGTCCTCCTCCGCTTCTCCTCTGGTCCTTGGTTACCCCTGGCTACGCGCCCACAACCCTGTTTTCGATTGGGCCAGGGGCGGAGTTTCGGGCTGGAGTCCCGATTGCCACGCCAAGTGCCTTCGGTCCGCCCTCCCTCCGGCCGGGAGGTCCGTTCCTGTCGCTGATCCGTCCCCAGACACCCCCAATCTGTCCTCGGTGCCTGCTGAATATCACGACCTGGGGGAGGTTTTTAGCAAGAGCAAGGCCCTCTCTTTACCGCCCCACCGCCCATATGACTGCGCCATTGACCTCCTGCCGGGTGCCCCACTACCATCTAGCAGGCTATATAACCTGTCTAAACCTGAACGCGAGTCAATGGAGGACTATATCCGTGGGTCCCTGGCTGCCGGAATCATCCGCCCGTCCACTTCACCCGTGGGAGCGGGGTTCTTCTTTGTGGCTAAGAAGGACAAATCCCTGCGGCCTTGCATTGATTACCGGGGTCTGAACAATATAACTGTAAAGAATAAATACCCGCTTCCCTTACTGGACTCGGCATTTACGCCCCTCCACGGTGCGACCATCTTCTCCAAGTTGGATTTGCGGAATGCGTACCACCTGGTGCGCATCAGGGAGGGAGACGAATGGAAGACGGCCTTCAAGACACCCCTGGGACATTTCGAATACTTGGTTATGCCCTTCGGTCTCACCAACGCCCCTGCCGTATTCCAAGCCCTCATCAACGATGTGCTCCGTGATTTCCTTAACCGATTCGTCTTTGTTTACTTGGATGACATCTTGATTTTCTCGCGGTCCCCCCAGGAGCATCATCAGCACGTTCGCCAGGTTCTCCAGCGCCTCCTCGAGAATAAACTGTTCGTGAAAGCTGAGAAATGCGAGTTTCACGCAGAGGAGGTCAGCTTTTTGGGCTTCATTGTGGGGCGGGGCCAAGTAAGAGCTGACCCTGAAAAGATCCAGGCTGTCACTGAGTGGCCCGTTCCTACCAGCCGGAGACAGCTCCAGAGATTTATCGGCTTTGCCAATTTTTATAGACGTTTCATCCGGGATTTTAGTAGGGTTATCTCGCCCTTAACTAAACTCACCTCTCCTGCTTTGCAGTTTGCCTGGTCTCCTGAGGCGCAGACAGCCTTCGAGAAGCTTAAGAGACTATTTACCTCCGCTCCCATCCTGCACCAGCCCGACCCTTCACGGCAATTCATCGTGGAGGTCGACGCCTCCGACTCGGGAGTGGGGGCCGTGCTTTCGCAGAGGTTCGACCCCCACAACCGCCTCTGTCCCTGCGCCTTCTTTTCCCGGCGATTGTCCTCGGCCGAGGTCAATTATGACGTGGGGGATCGGGAGCTCCTTGCCGTAAAGCTGGCCTTGGAGGAGTGGCGCCACTGGCTCGAAGGGGCGGAGCAACCATTCATCGTCTGGACCGACCATAAAAACTTGGAGTACATCCAGTCCGCCAGGCGCCTCAATCCCCGTCAAGCTCGTTGGTCCCTCTTCTTCAGCCGCTTCAACTTTCTCCTCACCTACCGCCCCGGATCTCGGAACGTCAAACCCGATGCCCTCTCCCGCCAGTTCGCCCTGGAGGATAGCCCGGTCACCGCAGAAACAATTATTCCCTCCTCGTGTGTGGTGGCCGCGGTCCATTGGGATATCGAGGACACCGTCCGAGAGGCCCAGACCAACGACCCCGACCCAGGTAACGGCCCTCCAGATAAACTGTTTGTTCCCGATTCTGTCCGGTCTCAGGTGCTCCAGTGGGTCCATGCCTCCCGTTTCGCCTGCCATCCTGGTGCCGGTCGCTCTCTCTCCCTCCTCAGGAGACGCTTCTGGTGGCCCACGATGGACACAGACACCCGGGCTTATGTCGCCGCCTGCCAGGTATGTGCTCGGGCCAAGGCCTCCCACTCACCCCCCTCTGGTCTCTTGCATCCTCTCCCAGTTCCTCGTCGCCCTTGGTCCCACATCGCCTTGGACTTCGTGACGGGCCTTCCCCCTTCCCAGGGGAACACGGTGGTTCTCACCATTGTGGACCGCTTCTCCAAGGCCGCCCATTTCGTTGCCCTGCCTAAGCTCCCCACAGCCAAAGAAACTGCCGACCAGCTGACCAGTCATGTCTTCCGACTCCACGGCATCCCGGTGGACATCGTGTCCGACAGAGGGACCCAATTCACCTCTCAGGTATGGCGGTCTTTCTGCGACAGTTTGGGGGCCACGGTTAGCCTCACGTCCGGGTTCCATCCACAATCTAATGGGCAGACGGAGCGGGCCAACCAAGACCTGGAGTCGGCCCTACGGTGCACAGCCTCCGCCAACCCCGCGACCTGGAGTACTCACCTACCCTGGATAGAGTACGCTCACAACTCCCTCGTGAGTTCCGCCACTGGTATGTCCCCCTTCGAGGCATCGCTGGGATATCAACCCCCTCTCTTTCCCACGGAGGAGAGGGACCTCGCCGTCCCGTCTGTTCAGCGCCATCTCCAGCGCTGTCGCCGGATCTGGAAGAAGGCCAGGGCGGCCCTTCTTCGGGCTGGAGCGCGCACTAAGGCGACGGCCGATCGCCACCGTGTCCCGGCGCCCGTATACCAACCTGGCCAGATGGTTTGGCTCTCCGCCAAGACGGTCCCGCTGAAGACGGACTCCCGTAAGCTGTCCCCCCGATTCCTGGGACCGTTTAAGATCATGAGGATCATAAATCCATCGGCGGTGCGCCTCCAGTTACCCCCGTCTCTCCGGATTCATCCGACCTTTCACGTCTCCCAGGTTAAACCAGTCCGGACCAGCGACCTGTGCCCTCCGGCCGATCCCCCACCGCCCGCCCGAGTCATTGACGGCCACCCGGCGTTCACCGTCCGCCGCCTGATTGACGTTCGTCGCCGTGGTAGGGGCCTCCAGTACCTCGTCGATTGGGAGGGTTACGGTCCGGAGGAGCGATCCTGGGTGCCCAGGGCACGCATTCTGGACCCCGACATGGTGAGAGACTTCCACCGCGCTCATCCTGACAAGCCTGGGGGTCCACCAGGAGGTGGACCTTAGGGGGGGGGTACTGTCATGATGTCAGTTTCCCTGTCTTCCCGTGCTCTCTCCCCCTCCCCTACCTGTGTGTCTGGAGCTGGGTGGAGTGCCTGACTCCTCCCGTGCACACCTGGGGTGCATCAGCCTAATCACCACCACCTGCTGCTGAGTACAAGAAGGCTTGGCAGTCTACACTCGGTGCCAGACCGTCCGCGTGTAAACATTCCTGCCTCCACTCGCCCAGCTCCTGCCGTCACGTTCCAGTCCCGGTATCGCCTCCTGCTCGTCTCGTCTCCGGCTCGTCTCGTCTCCTGCTCGTCTCGTCTCCTGCTCGTCTCGTCTCCTGCTCGTCTCGTCTCCTGCTCGTCTCGTCTCCTGCTCGTCTCGTCTCCTGTCCGGTCCTGGTCTCTGGTTTGTCGCCCGCTCCCCGCTCTGGTCTTCGTCTGCTCCGCCCGCCCTGGTACCGCACCTGCTTCTATCCCCGTCCTGGTCCTGTCCTGCCCGCCTCTACCTGCACCGCACCCGCCTGACCCGTCTCCCGCTCCCCGGTTCCTGTACCTGCTCTTGTGACCTGTTTAAAGACTGCATTTTCACCGCTGTAAATAAACACTGTTAAAACTGCTCTGGTCTGCATCCTTTGGTCCTATCCGCACCGTTACGACAACGAAAGAACGAAAGATTTGAAGAGGATGACACACGACGCCGAAGGAAATGAGTTAAAATGAAAAAGATCAATGTGAAATAAACCAAAATTTGCCTCACAGCCGCCATTCTGTGGTTATGGAAAGTTGTAGTTATAATAATATAAAGAGTTGAGCTCATGATGACGACGAGGAAACACTTTTGTACATTTTACATGGAACAACAGACGTGATCCAAGAAAAACCATCTCATAATAAGAGATTTAAGTTCTTTATGTGTATGAAATCATTATGGTAAAATGGAAATGTAAAAATATTGGTGGACATTTTCTTATCAATATCTTCGCCTCCCGACTGTTTTCTATTGCACTTCACCTCAGCGCTCCCCTTCTGATACACTGGCAAGGTCAAAGGTCACCAGCTCATATGTCTCACCTTGACAGCTTCGTTCTCATGTTTCCGCAACAAGATCCTGGGCCCTGTCCCTGCGGTCATCCCCCAAAACGCTCCCCCCGATCATCGCCCCAACCCCATCACCTGTCACGAGCTCCTTGGCCCGGTGCCGATTCTTAACTGGAAACCGTCTTGTGATTGAGCCAAACTAAAAGGTGAAGATGTGCAGAAGAACACGTCCCTTTAAGTATTAATGAGAAACGCAGTGGGCTGTGTGCTGCTCGGTTAGGCCCAGGACGCGTTCGGATGTCATTCATTTGAGCATAAATTGTCTTGATGGCGTTGGAGCAGACAGCGAGAGGTTTGGACGGTGTGAGGTCACAGTCTCGTGTCTCGGGTGGAGGTGGAGGTATTGATTACTTTAAGTGTTTTTGTAATGGGTTTTATAAGTCACCGCTGCTATTCCGAGTTAATATGCAGTGGATATACAAATCTACACTCATTTGATGGAGTCTTAATCGTTAAAGACAATGTGATTTACATATTTAAAGGATTTAACAGATCCATTTATGTTTGGACTGTTTGCTCCGCCCTCTTCTCTCGCTCTGATGTTGATGGAAATGGGGCTTGGTGTAGTTAAACTTTTGTTGCCATGGTAGAAATAGAGGTAGTAGATGTAGTAGTAATTGTAGTTGTAGTAGCTGTGATAGTAAAAGTCTTAGTTGGTGTGGAATCTATGCAGTTTTAGTAGACGATTTACCCATAGTTTACTTAAGTACTCACACACACAGATTCATACACCAGGCTACACAGACGCTGGGGGCGAGGGGGGTTAAGTGTCTTGCTCAAGAACACAACAGCAGCTTTAATCTGTGAGAGATGGAATCGCACCACCAACCTGTGGGTCAGTGGATCTGAGCCAAAAATGTTTATGTGAAGAGTGAGATTCAAATCATCAGCCATTAGATCAGTGGACGACGCTCTACCAACTGAGCCACAGAGGCAGTTTTACTGTGGGGTCATGACTTTAGTCATAGACAGTTGTGCTTCTCTTCCACTAATTTACCTGGTTTATTTATTTATTTCTCCATCAGCTCAATATCACTGTATCTTCTGCACATTAGAGCATCTGCACAGTTTATATAAAACAAATTAGCCAAGTACCCGAGCTAAGCATCCTCTTTCCATTATAATGCAATATTCATCAAGGCTAATGTAGCGAGCTAAAGCTAATTTGCAGCTAATGGTGGATTAAAATGTATTTGTCACGTCCATTTACATATCAAACTTTTAATGTCACAAACTGTTGAAGTTTTAAGATAAAAAGCTAAACTGTCAATCAATCAAAATGCCCCCAATGCTTCTGTAGAAACAGCACGCTCGCCGCTCGGACGCTCGCCCCTTTGGTGCTCGCCCCTCGGACGCTCGCCCCTCGGACGCTCGCCCCTCGGACGCTCGCCCCTCGGACACTCAGACGCTCGCCCCTCGGACGCTCGCCCCTCGGACACTCGCCCCTCGGACACTCGGACGCTCGGAGCTCAGACGCTCGCCCCTCGGACACTCGGACGCTCGCCCCTCGGATGCTCAGACGATCACCCCTCAGACGCTCGCCCCTCGGACGCTCGCCCCTCAGACACTCAGACACTCGCTGTACGACTGTAATGACTGTTTCAAACTCACTCGAGTCAAACTGGATAATTAGATTTGCGAATCGCTGCTGTTGAACACATGGAACAAGCAGTTTTTTTTTTGTTTAATTTTTTCTCTGCATCGACTCAGAGGAGGCAGGTGTGCACCATTAGCTTGCATTAGCGGATAGAAGGCACTAGCTAATATTTGGTGAGCCGATTAGCCGCCTCCCTCGGGAACGCGGGAGGAGAAAGAGCATATGGTTACTTAAGTGCTGCCAAAACGTCAGCCTAATAGGACTGGTTCTGTACCTCGCCGTATGGTGTGTTCCACTTGGCAAAACTGTAAAGATAAAATGTCATTCCAGCTGTTTCCTTTGGTGCGGACGCGATCGGGCCCAGACTGTTTAAAGACGTGGACAAAGGGAGTGTGATTCTGACCGTGAGTATCATCATGTAGAGCAGGTTAAAATGATGAGTCTGACAGCAGCAGTTACAGAGACAGAGGACACGGTTTTTACACAGAAAGTGAACTGGAGCCGATGGAACAGGAAGTGCGCTCATCACTTCCTGTTTGGAGCGCGGTGGTTAGCAGGTTAGCTATGTCCATTTATATAAACAGTCTTTGGTCCCAGGAGGCTGCAGCTGTTTATTCGAGATGTGTTTTTCGTTTCATTTCCTTGTCGTTTGACTCCTGTGGCCTTTACATTTATTAATAAAATGGCTGTGTCTGATTTTCTGACTTGTTAAATTCAAAACCCTCGTTCAGGGGCAGTAAAACACTTTTTATTTAGCAATGATTTAATTCTATGTTTGTTTTTCACATCCAAATATTTGATGATATGTTTTCCAGTATTTCGTAATAAACCAGAAAAGAGATCATAATTTTACATTTTGTGACTCATAAACCACATTATTGATCTAAAACAGCTCAGTACAAGAAATGGGTCCATTTGCGACTTGTTCAAAACTGTAGAACTTATACGAGGGGCTCAGAGGGTCGGAGAAAATAGTGCTGAATAGTTCTTGAGCTTCAATGCAAGAAAAACTCAAAAACTGAAGTACGATAATCATGAGGGAATGTCTTTAGAACATGGTTTAAAGAAATACAAGTCCATTTTACATAATACTTACAATATGTGGTTTAAGGTTTCAATGGAAATAGAATTAAAACACACAAAAATACATTAAATGATGTCCAAGATGTAGCTCGAAACACCAAACCACCAGAACAAAAGGAAACGACGAATCAGACCAAGATCTGAAAAGGACCAAAAAGGACCAGGACAAAGTTTAAACTGTGTGACACGTTCACCGTCAGCAACCAAGACTAAACCAGGACTCAAACTGGACTTAACCAGATAAAAATAAAAACACAGGTATAAACCAGGACTAAACCAGGTCTAAAACAGGTCTAAAACAGGTCTAAACCAGGACTAAACCAGGTCTAAGCCAGGTCTAAACCAGGACTAAACCAGGACTAAACCAGGTCTAAACCAAGTATAAAACAGTCCAAGATCTGAACAGAAAAAAGGACCTAGACCAGGTTCAAACTAGCACACGTTCACCTGCAGGAACCAAGACCAAACCAACCAAGATAAATACAAATACAGGACTAAACCAGGTCTAAACCAGGACTAAACCAGGTCTAAACCAGGTCTAAACCGGGTCTAAACCAGGTCTAAACCAGGTCTAAACCAGGACTAAACCAGGTCTAAACCAGGTCTAAACCAGGTCTAAACCAGGACTAAACCAGGTCTAAACGAGGCCCACACTGTCACAAACCAAGCCAAAGCTCAAAACAGAAGCAAATGGAACACAATGAAACAAAAGTCCAGATAAGAGTTTAAGTACTGCACTCCTAAATGCGGTGAGTTTGAATACTTTGACAGTTTTACAAGTCGCCACTGAAGCAGAAAGAGTTTTATGAGAAATAGATATAAAAAGTGATGTGGTTGTAACATTCTTTGGAGTATGGCTAATCGCACCGATACAGAGCTGTTTACTCAACTCAAAACCTCTCAAGTGTTTGGTGTGGAATGATAAGTTGGCACAAAGTTGAAGTTTGATCATAATTCTGTCAACACATCAACGTCAACGCAACAGGTAAACACAGGCAGTACACGCACTGGCCTCTAGGGGGCTTCACATGCTTTTTGTACTTGGTTTATTTACTTATTTTGGTGTAAAACATTGAATTTTAAATGCTTTTTAAGACAAAAACCTGCATATGGAGTTAATTTAAAAGACTACACCAGTTTTATCTTATTACAATAGTTTGAATATTGTATGAACTCTGTACTAAACTGTATGTAAAACAGGTTTTGTTTTTCATTTATGCAAATTTTATAGTAGCAGGTTTGCCAACTGCTTGTCTCTATTATGTCATTGCTTTTCCTGGAATGTTCCACAGCATGGCATTACTCTATCATCATGGAGACGAGAGGCTGATGCTGCCTAAACCTTTACATTTACAGTTTAAACGGTGCTGTACTGAGTATTATCTGAGTCTTACAAACATCTGCAGTGCTCCAAACATCCCAGTTACTCACCATGATGAGTTTATAAGCACTTTTCCCCAATGTTTTTACAATTTATCTGTGCTGGGGCAAGACACTTTTTGCTCAAATAAATGGAGAAAAATCAGATACAGGAGCTTAAACGTTACATAAAATAATTGGATTTGGTCAATATAAGATTTAAATCCAGTGTTTGGTCAAATTTCATCTTTTCATGATTCTTTCTTTTCCAAAAGTATCTGGACATTCACACTGACCTGCGAGTGACCATCACCGTGAAATAATCAGACGTAAAGAGGACCACGCCGCGCCTTTCTTATCTCTGAGCTACACCTGCAGATCTATGCCCCGTGTTTACTCTGCGTTCACGGACATTGCACAAACCTGATGTGATATGGAAAGTGCCAGTGCGTGCTTTATTTGCGGAGGCTAAATTGTAAGCTCGTCCGTGCTAGCATGTCCTGTTTGTGCCCTAGCCAAGCCCCAGATAAACAGTTTGTGTGGAGCGGAAGGATGCAGTGTTCTTTGTGATGGTTATTGGTGCCAGAGGACCAGGTAGAGGCCTGTCACGGTAATCTAAATATGAGCGGAAAGGAGCGAGTTTGGAGGGAGAGGAGGGGGAGGAAGAGGGGAGGAAGAGGGGAGGAAGAGGGGAGGGGGTCGTGTCCACGGGGTAAACAGTTATGGTGATTTAAAGGGAGTGATGGTGAATGGGTGGGTGGCTGGAACAATCCTTCCTTGGAGAAACGCAAGAGGCCTCATTATCCCCCTGTACGCAGTGTCCCAGCGAAACTCGGGGAAATAATACAGAGCACGATGGGGCGTCATGAGGTCATTATTATAGTGGAGATGCAGAACAGCCAAACAAACTTATGTGTTTACCAGCGAGACTCGTTTCAACAGTCTCAACACTTTAGAATACCTGCAGTTTTAAAAGTGTTAATAAAGCATGAACAAAGGCTTAATCCATAATGAACAAAGAGTTTATGGAGAACACTGTCGCTACTACACACTGTAAAGAGTGTGACGTCACAACGTCCAGCTCCAAATGAAGCTCATTGAGGTTAGAGGTTATAGAGGCTAATTTGGAATGTTGACCACGAGTATCACAGCAACCGAAGAGCCAATCAGGAGTGAGGCTGTTGAAGGTAAAGCCTCTTCCCCTTAACAACGCTGTCAATCAAACCTGTTGCTAACGCTAACAGGAGCGACCTCAGGGGAAAGAAGGACCTGATTTGTCTGTTATTAATGTTCATATCTTGATTTACAGACACAATAGCGAAATAAAAACCCCAGGATCATGTAGAGGGTTAATACGAACATTTAAGAACAAAATGAGTCTGAAGCAGCAGAGACAGAGAGAGGACAGAGGGGGCGCTGTTTTTACATAGAAAGTGAATTGGAGCCAGAGTCGATGGAGCAGGAAGTGCGCCTATGATCACTTCCTGTTTAGAACGCGGCGGCTAGCAGGTTAGCTACGTCCATGTATATAAAGAGTCTAAGAATGCGTCTTAGGATTGAAGTCAAATATATTTTCATTATGATAAAATGCACTGGGCAGAAAGTTTTTCTTCTGTTATTATGGAGTATGAATATTCAAATGTAAAATATAAAACACTTATTTTCAGTTTGTGAGTCTGGTTAGTCCTCAAAACCAGGCACAGACTGACAGATGAAACATGGAAACACCATGAAGCTTAAGACTATTTCATTGTTTTTTAAAGTGTCACCATCTTTCAGACGTTTTTCTAATATGAGGCTTTCATTTTTACAGAGACCTTGAACTCCTCTGGTCCGCGCTCGCTGCACGCTGGCTGGTTTCAGGTGAGACGGTCGACCTTGTGAAACGGCTAGCGTGGAGCTACATGCTAATCTGCCTCTCGGGGCGCTGTTGTCTCTAAGCATCTTGTACGGACACTAATCTGGGAGATGGCTGACATTATTACACAAATGTGCTCTGAGCGATGCAAAAAAACAGATAACATCCACCTCTGAGCGCGCTGTGTTTATTAAAAGGATTTGTGAAAGTAAATATTTAAGTATTACAAAGATAGCACATCCCTGAGCTAATATTGTGACATTGAGAAGATGGAAAACAGCACTTGATGATTTATTGTGGAGCAAAACTGGAGTGACACTTGGAGTGGATGGAGTCCATGGCCTCAGATGCTCCTCACAGATTTAAATCTGCTTCACCTGTTTCCCAAAACATCACACTGTATGTTCTGTCCTTCACAGGTGGAGAACACAACCCCGCCCCCTCTCCTCCCACAGGTGGAGAACACAACCCCGCCCCCTCTCCTCCCACAGGTGGAGAATAAAACCCCACCCCCTCTCTTTCACAGGTGGAGAATACAACCCCACCCCCCTCTCTTTCACAGGTGGAGAATAAACCCCACCCCCTCTCTTTCACAGGTGGAGAATAAACCCCGCCCCCTCTCTTTCACAGGTGGAGAACACAACCCCGCCCCCTCTCCTCCCACAGGTGGAGAGTAGAGTGATTTCCAGTCCTCAGTCCTGAGCTGTGAGCAGAGGCTGTTGGTGATTGACATTTGGATCCAACAAAACCTCATTCATTGTTTTTCATTTTCTGTTTCCAAAAAGGTGAGACGCACACTCTGAGCCTGCTACACCACAATTTACACATTATTTTGGAACGCAGTTTACTTCAGATGCCCTTCCAGATACAAGCCTCATACAACGTCCAGACAAGTAGAAGGAGAAATGACTCTAGTGAAAAAACGGGATCTGACCCGGTACAACACATGTAGTAAAACAACATCTGATGTGTTTAAGACCAAAAACACGAGTCTGAAGCAGCAGAGACAGACAGAGGACACAGTTTATACACAGAAAGTGAACTGGAGCCAGAGTCGACGGAGCAGGAAGAGCGCCCGTGATCACTTCCTGTTTGGAATGCGGTGGCTAGCGAGTTAGCTATGTCCATTTATGTAAACAGTATATGGTTTACACACAACAAACAAAAGAGTAAAGACCCAAATGATCTATGAGAACACGTCCAAACAACAAACATCAGCGCGATTCTGACGCCGCCAAATATATATGCATCTCCATAAAATGAATTCACCAGATCTCAGAGGAGCTTCAGTACACACCCCCATCCCCAAAAACCACACTGACCATCCCCAAAATCAAATGACCATCCCCAAAATCACACCACCATCCCCCAAATCACACCACCATCCCCAAAATCACACCACCATCCCCCAAAATCACACCCCCATCTCCAAAAACCACACTGACTATCCCAAAATCACATCACATCAATCAAAACTCAGCCGCTCTCAACGCCGTTTTACCTGGAAGAATTTTAACATGTTCCCCCAGGCACAAGATGAGTGACAGACTGAAAGTGGACGAAATGAGAAGGAGAGAGGGAGAGAGAGAGAAAGAGAGGGAAGGAGGGAGACAGAGAGAGACTGACAGACTGAAAGTGGACGAAATGAGAAGGAGAGAGAGGGGGAGGAAGAAAGAGGGAAAGAGAGAAAGAGGGAGAGGGGATGTGCTCAGACTCCTCAAGGTGGACTCCACTCTGTAACACAACATGAAACAACTGAACTGTGCACCTGAGCCTCACACAAACACGCAACACAACACACAAATACAACACACACACAACACAGACACACAACACAGACACACAACACAACTGAGCCTCACACTGCACAAGAACACACAAACACACAACACAACACCCAAATACAACACACACAGACACACAACACAGACACATAACACAGACACACATCACCCAAATACAACACACACAGACACACAACACAACTGAGCCTCACACTGCAGGCTAACAACAAGACCAGGCCAGAATAGAACCACAACACACAAACACAACACACAAACACAACACACAAACACAACACACAAACACAACACACAAACACAACACACAAACACAACACACAAACACAACACACACACACAACACACAAACACAACACACAAACACACTAGAAAGACTGGAGTAGATTTGTGATTTGGATTCAGGACGTGGTGCAGTTACGTTTGGACAGATGTCTCCTGATTGTGATGGAATAACTCAGAGTCTGAGAAATTAAAACATCCACGAAAACTTTGTGATTAAAGCGACTGCAGCCAGTGTGAGAACGTGTCTCACTCCAGAATGTCTCACTCCAGAACGTGTCTCACTCTAGAACGTGTCTCACTCCAGAACGTGTCTCACTCCAGAACGTGTCTCACTCTAGAATGTGTCTCACTCCAGAACATGTCTCACTCCAGAACGTGTCTCATTCCAGAATGTGTCTCACTCCAGAATGTCTCACTCCAGAACGTGTCTCACTCCAGAACGTGTCTCACTCCAGAACGTGTCTCACTCTAGAATGTGTCTCACTCCAGAACGTGTCTCACTCCAGAACGCGTCTCACTCCAGAAAGTGTCTCACTCCAGAATGTGTCTCACTCCAGAACGTGTCTCATTCCAGAATGTGTCTCACTCCAGAATGTCTCACTCCAGAACGTGTCTCACTCCAGAACGTGTCTCACTCCAGAACGTGTCTCATTCCAGAATGTGTCTCACTCCAGAACGTGTCTCACTCCAGAATGTCTCACTGCAGAATGTGTCTCACTCCAGAATGCGTCTCACTCCAGAGCACGTGTTTAGTGTGAGCAGCTCTTAAGATCAAAACAAGTCACTGTCTGGATCTAGTCATGAAGCAGTTTCTTATTTGATGATCAGAAAGTGTGCGTTAGCATACTAGTGGTTTGCTTTACCATGACGACAAAACTCCGCTCTGGTCTTAAATTCAGTTCAACATTTAAAACAACCTGAGCTGAACAAAGTGTTTCACATAAAAGTCAACACAAAACAGATGTACAACACTGCAAAAGAACAAACACCTGTGTGTGCAGTGTTAAATACCAGGGAGGAGAGGCGGAGCTAGTGTTAAATACCAGGGAGGAGAGGTGGGTTTTCAGTCTAGTCTTACTCTGTGTTAAAGAAAAACCAGAGTCACATTTAAAGACGACACATTTAAATCATAACATTTTGACTTGAGCTCATGTTTCTCTTAGTTTTCTCTCAGACGCTGCAGTGTTATGGACACGTGTCCACTCCGGTCGCAGTGTTCTGGACACGTGTCCACTCCAGTTGCAGTGTTATGTCCACTCCGGTCGAGGTGTTCTGGACACGTGTCCACTCCAGTTGCAGTGTTATGGACATATGTCCAGTTCTGGACGTGTACGTGCTGCAGGAGCCCTGGTCCAGCCCCAGGGGCCGCTCTGGGACACTGCAAACTGTTTCAAATTAACTAGTTTTGTTTTCCAACTTTTAAAACTGTAAAAATCTGATATCGCTTCTTTAAAGTTGTGATTTATTCTTAATTCGAGTTTTCTGAACCAGAGGGACGTGTGCAGTTGGCAGAGCAGATTTATTTAGTGGATTCTGTGACGCTCAGACAAACAGCACTTTGGACCACGGCGCGTTTGGACCGGCCCAGTGCTGCTGACAACTTCACCGATAAAACACACTGAACACACTGAACGCACAACACACTGAACACACTGAACACACGAGGAACACACTGAACACACTGAACACACTGAACACACTGAACGCACTGAACGAACTGAACACACTGAACGCACTGAACGAACTGAACACACTGAACACACTGAACACACTGAGCACACTGAACGCACAACACACTGAACACACTGAACACACTGAACACACTGAACACACGAGGAACACACGAGGAACACACTGAACACACTGAACACACTGAATGCACTGAACGCACAACTCTCCACATGTGTGTTTGATAAAACTCCACATTCTGCCAATTCTTAAAAACATTTCCCTGTCAGTTTGCCTCAGAGTTATTTCAATCTAGCTGTAAGCTGTGATACAATTGGATTATACGGAGCTACTTGGACAGAATAGTGAGGAGATTGTGAGCAAGAGAGAGAGGGAGAGAAAGAGGAGAGAAAGAGGAGAGAAAGAGACGGAGACAGAAAAGGCGAGAGGATTGTTGCTGCTGTAGCCAGATGTGGGCTCAGTACAATTACCTCCGGACATCTGGGACCTATAAACACTCTCTCTCTTTCTCCTCTATCTCTTTCTCTTCTTTCTTCCTTTGTTCTCGCTCTCATCTTCATCACTGTCGTTTTCTGCAAACCTTTTCTTCACTGCACTGTTGTTTTGTGGTTCATACATTTACAACAGAATAAAACAAGGATGAGTCTAAATCAGGATGAACATGTGCAAACGAGGTCTTAAAGGTGCACTGTCGCCATGGAGAGGTTATTGCTCGACTGTAATGTCCCAAAGTTGGGCATTACACTTATTCATCTTCATAGAGACAAGCAGGTGACGGCACCAGACCAAGTTACAGGTCAGATCTGCGAAAAGACAAGCCTGCGCACAGTAAGACTACATGTTCATCAAGGTATTTTTACTAATACAACACAATTAATTAAATATGTATTAGTTTAATGCTATTGTGGAACATCCAAGCAAAGCAATAACGTCTCCATGGAGACGTTGGTGGCACACAATCCCAACCTCCTGTCTCCCCCCATCAGGACTAAACAGAAGACCCCGGGGACACAGGGCCTTGTCCACCACCGCTGCCCCTCACCCTCTGGACCTCCTGCCCAAACACATCAGAGACTCACCCACACTCACGTCTTCAAAACAAAGACCTGAAAAAGACTTGAAAAAAGACCTGAAAAAACATCTGAAAAAAGACTTGAAAAAGACCCGAAAAAGACCTGAAAAAACACCTGAAAAAAGACTTGAAAAAAAAATGAAAAAGACCTGAAAAAGACCCAAAAAAGACTTGAAAAAAGACCTGAAAAAACATCTGAAAAAAGACTTGAAAAAGACCCGAAAAAGACCTGAAAAAGATCTGAAAAAGATCTGAAAAAGACCTGAAAAAGACCTGAAAAAGACCTGAGAAAGACCTGAAAAAAGGCTTGAAAAAGACCTGAAAACGATCTGAAAAAGACCTGAAAAAGACCTGAAAAAAGACTTGAAAAAAGACCTGAAAAAACATCTGAAAAAAGATCCTCACCTGTTTAAATAACTGCACTTGCTTTCATCTGGGTCTTTCATCTGTGTTTGGCTTAGGAGTTAGAAGTAGTTAGGGGTTAGGGGATAGGAGTTAGGGGTTAGGGGTTAGGGGATAGGAGTTAGGGGATAGGAGTTAGGGGATAGGAGTTAGGGGTTAGGGGATAGGAGTTAGGGGATAGGAGTTAGGGGTTTGGAGTATATACAAGTATTATGTTATTATTTGTTTATTGTTATATTTACAATAAACAAAATGCTGCATTAAATTTAATCAGCACATTTCCTCACAGTGGAGACGTGCCTTGTTGTCGTGTTGTCTTATTGTCGTCTTGTTGTCGTGTTGTTGTGGGATGTTGTTGTTGTGTTGTCTTTTTGTCGTCTTGTTGTCGTGTTGTTGTTGTTGTGTTGTCTTATTGTCGTCTTGTTGTCGTGTTGTTGATGCTGTGAATAAAATGTCGATATGTAAATGAGCGGCGTCTCTGTGGGTTTAGACTCGACTCCACGTCCCGTCTGTTTTATGAATCCGGGCCGTTCGCTTCTATATCCTGTATAATACTGCACACACACTCACACACACAGACGCACACACACACACCCCCACACCCCGACGCACACACACAGACACACACACACACACACTCTCTGCTCTTTTGTCGTCTTCTTGTGTACTTGTCATTCTTCGTGCCCAAACTCTCTTCCCCGTCGTTCGCTACAACAACAACAAGCTCAGCTCAGGTTCAAACACAAACCTCCAAATGTCCAGGTTCACCACGCAAAGTCAAAGTGTCACACACCACGGAGCGGAGGTCACGTGACGGCGGGGCGTGGTCACTCTCCTTTAGCGGAGGTCACGTGACGGCGGGGCGTGGTTACTCTACTCTACCTAAACCACTATAACACCACCATAACACCGTCATAACACTGTCATAACACCACCATAACACCACTATAACACCACCGTAACACCACCATAACACCGCCATAACACCACCATAACACCGCCATAACACCACCGTAACACCACCATAACACCGCCATAACACCACCATAACACCGCCATAACACCACCGTAACACCACCATAACACCGCCATAACACCGTCATAACACCACCATAACACCACCATAACACCGCCATAACACCACCATAAGACCACTATAACACCACCATAACACCACCATAACACCGCCATAACACCGCCATAACACCGCCATAACACCGTCATAACACCACCATAACACCACCATAACACCGCCATAACACCACCATAAGACCACTATAACACCACCATAACACCACCATAACACCGCCATAACACCGTCATAACACCACCATAAGACCACTATAACACCACCATAACACCACCATAACACCGCCATAACACCGCCATAACACCACCATAACACCGCCATAACACCACCGTAACACCACCATAACACCGCCATAACACCGCCATAACACCGCCATAACACCGCCATAACACCGCCATAACACCGTCATAACACCGCCATAACACCGTCATAACACCACCATAAGACCACTATAACACCACCCTAACACCACCCTAACACCGCCCTCAGAGGAGTAATCTCTCCAGAGCCTTCCGAGCAGAGTCCAGGCCGTATCTGTCCTGGTTATTGTTGGTTTTATTGGTGGTTATCGGGTTATGTCACACGTCCCGACTCGGCGCTAAGTGTTTGTTATTGCGGCGTTTAGCCCGTGGCGCCCTCTTTGTCCTCGGCTTCTTTTCTATTGGTCGAGTTTGCTACAGGTTAAAATGTGGCAGTTCTAACGTCCAGGAGCTTTTATTGGCACAAAGACTCAAGGCTGTGCTTTAAAATGCAGCAGGTGGAGCGGAGGGTCACAAACTCAAGGTCCTTCACGGCGTCCATTTTGTTTTACACATTTTTGTGAAACAGATGAATCAAACTGCGATCCAATGCAACAGTTTTATTTAAAAGTTTTAGGTTTGGACCAAAGTGTGAATGTGAGGACTTGAGAAATGTTTTTTAATGAGGTAAGTTAGTTTTTCTACTTTTGTAAATGAGCTACAGAAGTGCATCTAATCTAATAAATCCAGTTTCATCGTGTGAGCATAAAGGAGCTGATTTAGCAGGTTTAAAATCTCATGAAATGTTATTTTGAAT
Source organism: Periophthalmus magnuspinnatus (assembly GCF_009829125.3). NCBI lineage: Eukaryota > Metazoa > Chordata > Actinopteri > Gobiiformes > Gobiidae > Periophthalmus > Periophthalmus magnuspinnatus. The sequence goes on from NC_047127.1 coordinate 184,558, forward strand.
TATGTCTAAACAAAACCCATTATATTTAGTGAGCTATTTTTAAAATCCATCTGTTTCTGGGGACGTTGATGATATATAGTCTAAAAAAACTAATTTAGAACAAAAAAATATAAGTAATAAAATAAAAGTTACATTAAAAAGTGGAGCTCAAACCCTGAGCTGACTCATCCTCGTTTAGTTTAGTTTTAAGATTCAAAGTAAATTTTGACCAAAACAGAATTACAATTTTCTTTCAAATCTTCTTTCCAATTAGCATTTCAGAGTAACTTATTTTGCTTCAGTCCAGTCTCACTTTCTGGGTTTATTTTTTACTGGATCATTTACAGAATAAATTTATCCCCAAACTTTCTGTGTGAAATTCCCAGTTTTACAGCCCCGCAGCGTTAAGTAACGACACAAACCCAGATTCAGTTTCGCTTCCAAACTCCCTTTGAAGCTGTTTGATTATGCAACGAGCAGAAACTCTCTAATGCAGAAATACATTTGAGCCCGACACAACGGCCTCGCCGTCCAAACGCCGCCATCAAAGAAACTTCAACGCTTGTTTTGACACTAAAGTCCAAGCGCTCCGAGGTCCACATTTACACCGGACCGCTCGGACCGCACAGCACGGAGAGGAGGTGGGAGGTGCAGAGGTGGGAGGTGAGGAGGTGGGGAGATGAGAGATGAGGAGATGGGAGGTGGAGGAGGGGAAATGGGAGACGAGGAGGTGGGAGGTGGGGAGATGGAAGGCGAGGAGGCGAGGAGGTGGGAGGTGGACGAGGGGAGATGGGTGATGAGGAGATGGGAGGCAGGTAAATGGGAGGTGAGGAGGTGGGGAGGTGAGGAGACGGGAGGTGCGGAGGTGGGAGGTGGAGGAGGGGAGACGGGAGGCGAGGAGGTGGGAGGTGGGGAGATGGAAGATGAGGAGGCGAGGAGGTGGGGAGATGGAAGATGAGGAGGCGAGGAGGTGGGAGGTGGACGAGGGGAGATGGGTGATGAGGAGATGGGAGGCAGGTAGATGGGAGGTGAGGAGGTGGGGAGATGGGTGATGAGGAGGTGAGAGATGAGGAGATGGGAGGTGAGGAGACGGGAGGCGAGGAGGTAGGAGGTGAGGAGAAATCACGACGACTGGGGAAGAAACACAAAATGGCGCCTTGTCTTTTCAGATTTCTCACAGCTCCACGAACAAAAGGAAAAACAGAGTTAATATTTAAACACAGCTGTGGTCAACTTCATGTGGGACGTTAGAGCTGGACTGAATCTGGACTGAAGCTGGACTGAAGCTGGACTGAATCTGGACTGAATCTGGACTGAATCTGGACTGAAGCTGGACTGAAGCTGGACTGAATCTGGACTGAATCTGGACTGAAGCTGGACTGAATCTGGACTGAATCTGGACTGAAGCTGGACTGAATCTGGACTGAATCTGGACTGAAGCTGGACTGAATCTGGACTGAAGCTGGACTGAAGCTGGGCTCAATCTGGACTGAATCTGGACTGAAGCTGGGCTCAATCTGGACTGAAGCTGGACTGAAGCTGGGCTCAATCTGGACTGAAGCTGGACTGAAGCTGGACCGAAGCTGGGCTCAATCTGGACTGAATCTGGACTGAAGCTGGACTGAATCTGGACTGAAGCTGGACTGAAGCTGGACGCAGGTTTCAGGGCCTTAAATCAAACACGGAGATTATTTTAGGTTCATTTAAGAGTCAATCCCACTGTAAGATTTGAAGATTTTTTTAAATAATAAAAATACCTGTTGTGAAATTAAAGCTTCATATAGATTTAATGCCACAATATGGAACATTCCAGGTAAAGCATCATCACCGTGGAGTCAAGCAGGTGACAGACTCCACCAGAAAAGTTCCATATTGCACTTTAAATGTGGTAAAAGTGAGAGTGTTTTTGTGGCTTCTGTTTTATAACTTACATACACATACCTCATGTACACGTGTGTGTCACATACCTCATCTACACGTGTGTGTTTCACATACCTCATCTACACGTGTGTGTTTCACATACCTCATGTACACGTGTGTGTTTCACATACCTCATCTTCATGTGTGAGGAAGTGATGAAATTTTAAAACGGCGGCACCTTTTTCCTCAGCACATTTGGTTTCGTTGTCTGTTTCCTGTGGGACGAGCTGCCCCCGGCCCTGCTCTCTACTGACACCTACAGGCTCATCAACAAATCTGTATTATAATGAAAGTGAATGGAAAATACTATGAATATTTATGATACATGTTTAGAGTTAGCAAAGAACACTGAGTGTTAGCAAAGAACACCGAGTGTTAGCAAAGAACACCGAGTGTTAGCAAAGAACACTCTGTTAGCACAGAACACTTTTATGGTGCATTCACACCGGGGCATCAGGGGCATCAGGGGCGTCAGGGGCGTCCAGTTTACATGTGAAGTCTATGGTGGAAGTGCATCTTGGCCAAGCGTCAGAGAGGCTGGTGTCCTGGCTAGCATAAAGGCTGGCCGTCGTGGCTAGCATAAAGGCTGGCCGTCGTGGCTATCCAGTAATTACCAGTACAAACAGCAGTAAGTACCACAGAAAGTACTAGTGAAGTACTACAGGAAGTACCAGTACTTACTAGTGGAATTACCATAATGTCTCACTTTAAAATACAGATCTGACTGGTAACTATTACAGTAATTACCAGTACAAATAGCAGTAAGTACTACAAAAAGTACCAGTGATTACCAGTATATACTACAGTAAGTACTATAGATAGTAGCAGTACTTCCTAGTGCTAGTACCATAATGTGTGTCTTTAAATACAGTTAAAGTTTTGATAGTTCCAGTTTGTGTCACTGTCATGTTCATTTAAATCGTATCATTTATTTGTTGTTGTTTTTATTGTTTCTTTTCAGTCTGTTGTTGTTTTAATGTGACATTTGTCATAATAAAGTGTTTGTGTTTTCACTTTTGTCTTGTGTATTTTCTCTGAACTTATAATGAAATAAAGATGCATCTGCCTCAGAACAACATATTCACTTAATACGACATACTGCAGTAAGTACAGTACTAGTACCAGTACTTATTAGTGCAAGTATCACTTCTGTACCACTATAAGTACTGCTGTAAGTACCACAAAGTACCACTATTAGTTATACAGTATGTATCAGTAAGTATCAGTATAAGTACCAGCCAAAGTACCACCAGAAGTACCACAGTAAGTACCACAGTAAGTACCACAGTAATCACCAGTCAAGTATCTACAAACTACCACAGTACGTCCTGGACTGGATTTTAAAGTACTACTGACACTACTTTAAAATACATAATAATAATAATAATAATAATAATAATAATAATAATAATAATAATAATCAATAGTTATTATAATTAAGATAAATATGTTTACTCATTGTTTCATTTCATCTTTGCAGATGTTTTTTCTTGTGTGTATGTTATAGATTTAAAGCCACTCTGTGCTTTTTCCCGTAAATTGAAACTTTGTCCTGTGTCTTGTTGTGATCTCTGCTGCTCGTCGTCTGCCGTGTGGAGCCTAAATACCTTTTGACATTACGAGAGAGGGATTAGTTTAGCAGAAGCAGGAGGAGGCACTTTGAAAGCTCTATAAAGGCTGAGGAGGTGAATCCTCCAGGTCTGGAATCCGTCTCCTTGATGTGTGGCCATTAAACAGAGAAGGATGGACAGAAATAGGAGCTCAGAGCTTATCCCGATGACAAAGAGGGTGAAGAGCGAGAGTGGCAGCTCCAAATGACATCGCAATCGGCCGTTTGAGAAAAATGCTCCAAGAAAACGGACTTTTTCTCAAAGTAGGTCAAATTGTCAAGTGCATCATATGTGGGTGTTTTCACGATCAGCTCCTCTCAGAAAACTCATCATTTAGAATAATTAAGTCCAATAAGATCAACCTCAGGTCAGAGGCAGAAATAAGAAACAGCAGTGAAACAAACTCCTGTTTGGACAGTTCAGACTCTGCAGTGAAAAGGAACAAAAGCATCAACTTATTTTGAAACCTACTGTGGTTTTACTCACAAACCAGAAGTTTACACACACTATATAAAACACACACTTTTTCATCACTGTCTGACATGAAATCAGAATAAACTTTTCCTGGTTTAAATTAATTAGAAATAACACATTTTTTTCTATTTGCTAAATGTCGGAATAATGAGAGAAGGATTTTTAGACATTTTTTCATGACTTTCTTCAAACTCTGAAGTTCACATACAGTTAGATTATTATGACTTTAAACAGTTTGTGAAAACCCACATGATGATGTCACGTCTTTGAAAGCTTCTGATTGGTTTATTGACACATCTGAGTTAATTAGAGACACACCTGTGGATGTGCCTGAAGCTCACCTGAAACACTCCTGAAACACACCTGAAACACACCTGAAACACTCCTGAAACACTCCTGAAACACACCTGAAACACTCCTGAAACACACCTGAAACACTCCTGAAACACACCTTAAACACACCTGAAACACTCCTGAAACACTCCTGAAACACACCTTAAACACTCCTGAAACACACCTGAAACACTCCTGAAACACTCCTGAAACACTCTGCTTCTTTGTGTAACATCAGGGGAAAGTCAAAAGAATCAGCCCAAATATCATGAAGTGAACTGTGGACCTGCTCAAGTCTGGTTCATCTTTGGTGCAGTTTCCTCCTGAAGGTGAAACGTTCATCTGTTCAATTAAACACAAGTATAAAGACCATGGGACTGTCCAGCGTCACACCGCTCAGGAAGGACACGTGTCCCAGAGACGAACGAGCTTTGGTCTGAAATGATCAACACAAGAACAAAAGAAAAAGACCTGGTGAAGAAGCTGCTGAAGCTGTAAGAGTGTGTCATTATCCACAGTGAAACGAGGACTGAGGACATGGACTGAAAGGACACTCTGCAGGAAGAAGACATGACTCCAAAAGAAACAGAAAAAAACACAGAGGACAGTTTGTAAATGCACAGGGACAAAGAGCTTCATGTTTGGAGACATGTCCTGAACTATTTGTTGTTTTGCTGCAGGTGGGACTGGTGCACTTCACAAAACAGATGCATCAGGAGGAAAGAACATTATGTGGAAAAACTGAAGCAACATCTCAACACATCAGCAGGAAGTTAAAGCAACAAATGGGTCTTCAAATGGACAATGACATGAAGCATACGGCCAAACAGGTGACTAAGAGGCTTAAGGATAACAAAGAGGCTTAAGGATAACAAAGAGGCTTCAGGATAACAAAGAGGCTTAAGGATAACAAAGAGGCTTCAGGATAACAAAGAGGCTTAAGGATAACAAAGAGGCTTAAGGATAATAAAGAGGCTTAAAGATAACAAAGTCAATGTTTTAGAGTGTCCATCTCAAAGTCCTGATCTCAGTCCTATTGGAAATGTGTGAACAGACCTGAAAATGTAACTGAACCAACTCTGAATATCCAAAACACTCAAGTCACACAGTTTAAAGTCAGTGGTACCAAAAACTAATGCAAACTTCAGATTTTGAGGAAAGTAATGAAAAATTATGTAAAAAATCCTCCCATTATTCTGAGATTTAGCAAATAGAAATAATTAAATAGAATAATTGTGTTAATCTGGATTGACCTAAAACAGACAAAGTTTAGTCTGATTTCATGTTAGAAAGAGAGATATATGTATGTGTATGTAAACTTCTGGTTTCAGCTGTAAATGTAAGAAAAAACAAAGTTTTTAATCAGCTAATGCAATGCAATAATACAATTTATCTGAAAAAAAAAAGATATTTGTGAAAAGATATTTGTGACAGTGGACCTGGACAGAGCCGGGTTCAAATGTTTTGGTTCATTTTGTTCACACAAAAAACAAATACAGAGGAGAGTTTGCAGATTTTATTTAGAATTTGAGTAAACTGGATATTACAGAAAACTGGATTTAAATAAAAAAAATAAATAAATCTAATTTTGCCAAATTTTCTGTAGTTAAAACTTTAATAAATCAGGATTAGAATCAGATCAACAGATTATTGTTATTGTGACTAAGATTGTAAGATTGTATGGTTGAAAATTGTATTTAAGGCCTGATCATTGTTTAATGTAAATTTTATTGTTGTTGTATTTTTGATCCCTGTGACCCGTGGGACTACGGATGGAAATGAGCCGTATGGCTACAATCCGGCGTGTTTACATTCGTGCTTTTGTCATGTATGTTCATTAACATGCACTGTCCCAATCAAATAAACAAATAAAATAAATTGTGTGTGACGAGTCAGAATGTGGTGAAGTGCAAGACTGGAATGTTTGTGTCTATGTGTGAGTGTGTTTATGTGTGTATGATGGGTGTATGTATATATATATGTGTGTGCATATAGTTGTATATATGTGTGTATGTATAGGTGTATGTGTGTATATATATGCATATGTATAGGCCTGTGTCCATGTATAAGTGTGTGTATAATTGTGTGCATGTGTATAGGTGTATACATGTGTATATATATATATATATATATATATATATATATATATATATATATATATATATACACACACACATATGTATAGGAGCTTGCCTGTATCCATGTATAAGTGTGTGTATAGTTGTGTGTGTATAGTTGTATACATGTGTGTATATATTTATGTACTTGCTTCTGTCAGGTTTGTGGGGGGACTTTACAGCCAAGTCTTTGATGGAAAATCTTTCCCCTGAGACACAAGACGAGCGGCGTCGGTGAAACGCTGCTGTGAAACTCACTAACGACTAAATCAAACCTAATTTACCATGAAGAGTTCATGAAGTCATCAGGAAATACAGTCAGGGTCATAATGTGCTTTTTTATTATAGCTCCTCCTCCCCTCCTTCTCTTCCTCTCTTCTCCTTCTTGGTTCTCTCCTCTTCTTCCTCTCCCTCCTCCTCTTCCTCTGACCATCGGAGCGTGAAATAGATCCGCCGTGATGTAACCGCATTATCTAATCACTAAATGAAAAACCTCCCAATCGACATCAGGCATAATTTGATGTAGTCGACCTTCTTAAAGTGCCTCCTGTTTGCATCGATGCAGCTCCAGCACAGACGTGTCCACTCGAGACAGGGGACAGAGCAGGGCACAGGGGACAGGGCAGGGGACAGGGCAGAGGACAGGACAGAGGACAGGGCAGGGGACATGGCAGAGGACAGGACATGGCAGAGGACAGGGCAGGGGACATGGCAGAGGACAGGGCAGGGGACATGGCAGAGGACAGGGCAGAGGACAGGGCAGGGGACAGAGCAGGGGACAGAGCCGGGGACAGGGCAGAGGACAGGACATAGCAGAGGACATGGCAGGGGACAAGCTGAGAATTTGTCCAGCGGCTCCCCGGGTCCTGCAGGACACATCTGTGTGGACACTGTGTGACGTCTTTAAAATACTTCACCTTTTGTTTAAACTGAAGTCACTGCAGATGGAGGATTTTTGTTTTACTTCAGAAGGTGAAAGTAGTTTAATTTACCCAAGTACATTTAAATGAAAACTGTACCTCTGACTAAAAGGTGTAAAGTCGACACAAAAGACCAGGGCCAGTGTGAACAACAGTCTCAGTCTGGACCAGTAAAAAGCCTCAGAGCGGCTCCGCCCGCGCTCTGGAGCGGCTCCGCCCACGCTCTGGAGCGGGGTGAGTGCCATGTGAACGCAGCCGAGCTCGGGCTGATCTCCGCTGTGAAAGTAAAAGTATCTGGAACTGGGAAGGAAAAATGTTGGATCAAAGACATTTGTCTGAACAGACGCTGCAGGTACACGAGCGATTTAGATCAACTCAGTATCAACAACACGTCTCCTCCTCCCTCTGTCTGCGCAGGTGAGCCTGCCTCCGTCTGCGCAGGTGAGCCTGCCTCCGTCTGCGCAGGTGAGCCTGCCTCCGTCTGCGCAGGTGTTTGGGCTGAGTGATGTGGTGTACGTGAACCAGACCCTTGAAAACAGAAACTATGATGATATTATGATATTAAATGATTTGAACAGATGAAGTCTGGACTGTGTGGTTCTTGTGTGGCTCATTCTGCAGATTGTGGTAAATCCTTTGAAAATAAAACATTTGGAGCTTGTTCATTCTCTTAAATTATTCTATTTTTATAATAAAGAGTAGAGCTGCAAATAGTCGTCATACACACACTACTACTACTTCTACTGGAGTAATATTATTTAAAGTAAAGGTACTTTTCCACAGTAATGATCTTTTGGTGTGTTTCAACCCTGTGGCCCACAGGCTTCAGTGAAACGTGAGCGATGACACAGACCGGCCACTTTAATGAGGCTATAATGTAAAATTTATGTTTCATCTAAAGTGATCCTGGAGTTATTCATCTCAGTGACATCAGCCCGTGTGTCTCTAAACAGGAAACACGGAGAGATTCTCATTTTATTCATGTGGTTTTACAGTTTAAGAGTGAATCAGAGTTAAAATCAGAGTTATAAAGAGCTTAAAGAGCACAGTACTTCATTTGTGTGTGTGTCATGTGTGTGTGCATGGGTATTTGTGTGTGTGTGTTTATGTGTGTTGGGGGGGGTGTGTGTGTGGGTGTGTGGGGTGTGTGTGTGTGTGTGTGTGTGTGGGGTGTGTGTGTGTGTGTGTGTACTGTAACCTTACACAGTAGTACTGTTTTAAAATGAGGACCTATCTGACCTGGGTTATGAAGTTGTATTTCGTGACAGTTTGTGTGTTTATGTGTGCATGCATATGTGTGTATATATGTGTGTATATATGTGCGTTTGTGTGTGTTTATGTGTGTATATGTGTGTATATTTGTGTGTATATATGTGTGTAGGGGTGTGTGTGTGTGTGTGTGTGTGAGATCTATCTGCCCTGGCTGCTGTATTTCGTGGCACAGTTTGTCTGACATATTTAATTTTGGATGTACCAGCCCCGTGTTTAGCTCACAGCTCCTCGGCCGTGGGTGTGTGTACGTGTGTGTGTATGTGTGTGTGTATCAGCTCCTCGGCCATGTGTGTGTATGTATGTGTATGTGTATCAGCTCTTCGGCCTGTCCAAACAGCCGTGCGTGTGTGTGTATATATGTGTGTGTATATATGTGTGTGTGTATATGTGTGTGTCTGTGTGTGTATCAGCTCTTCGGCCTGTCCAAACAGCCGTGCATGTGTGTGTGTATATATGTGTGTGTGTATATGTGTGTGTGTATGTGTGTGTATCAGGTCCTGTCCAAACAGACAGAATAATATGGAGCTAAACGCTCAGCTCATTTAGCACAATTGGATCTTGTTACTCGCAGACTCCATTTAACTGTCACGTACCGGCTTTGCTTTCTTTGCCTTTTCAAGTTCCAAAAAAGGCGTTTTCTGTCAGCTCCTGCACTTTCATCTAAATCAAAATTACCATCCTGCAGTGGATTATCTTTGCAGCTCCGGCGAGCGCTAATGACGAGATCTTCAAGGAATTCTATAAAGGAAAGTATATGTCCCGGCTGCGTTTGTGCGTCTGCGTTTGGACCATAATGACCTTTAGCCGTTACAAGCTTGTCACGGGGTATAATGGTAATGGTCTTCAGCCTCCCTCCCTGTTGCTAAAAAGCTGCACACGCACAGCACACACACACACACACACACACACACAGTCACTGTATTTTTGCCCCGGTCAAGTCCCTCAGGATCTGGACCGAGTCACTGGCCCAAACCTCAGCACATCTCCACGTCCCGTCACAGAAGAGCAGATTTAAACCAGGAGACAGACGGTTTAACAGGTTTAAGTTTGCAAATTGTGGCTTATAAAATGAAAAACTTTGTAAAATCAGAATATTTTACAGAAGCAGTGAAAGTGAAAAACACACGAGGCTGATCCACGTTTCACTGTTTCAGTTTTAACATCAGGAAAATCAGGTTGAGAGTTCGACTTTTACTCCAGGAGCTGAAGATTTGGAGAAACAAACACGACAGACCTGCAGCTCCAATAACGACAGTGAACAGAAAACACACGACTGGGACCAGTTCAGAGCCACAAAACACAAAGGCGCTGGTTTAAAACTCTCCACATTCTGCTGTTGTGTCCTTAGGCAAGGCAGGATTCTTCTTGCTGCATTCACAGAAAAGGTGTGATTGGAATTTATTGAACCTCAAACCTCAAAACAAACAGAAAATAAAAGCCACGTGTCTGTGCGTCTGCCCCGGGGCGAGTGTGGCACTTTGAACCAGTGATGAAGGGAATAATCCAGAGAGAGAGAGAGCGCCACCGTGAGGCCACCATAAGGCCACCGTGAGGCCACAATGAGGCCACCATGAGGCCACCATGAGGCCACCATGAGGCCACCATGAGGCCACCACGAGGCCACCAAGAGGCCACCATGAGGCCACCACGAGGCCACCATGAGGCCACCACGAGGCCACCACGAGGCCACCAAGAGGCCACCATGAGGCCACCACGAGGCCACCAAGAGGCCACCACCTGAAACTCACTGTATCTTATATAAATCCCACGAGCGACTTCCACATGTGAACTGTGTGTGTGTGTACCTCTGTGTGTGTGTACCTCTGTGTGTGTGTACCTCTGTGTGTGTGTGTACCTCTGTGTGTGTGTACCTCTGTGTGTGTGTACCTCTGTGTGTGTGTGTACCTCTGTGTGTGTGTACCTCTGTGTGTGTGTACCTCTGTGCGTGTGTACCTCTGTGTGTGAGACACACACACACGTGCAGCACACACACACGTGCAGCACACACACACACACGTGCAGCACACACACACACACACACACAAACACCCCCACGTGCAGCACACACACACACACACATGTGAGTAAAAGGAGAATCATTTAAATCCTCAGTGTCACACGACGTTTTTAACTCGAGATAAACGTCTCGACGCTGCAGGAGGAATTTCGATTTGGCGAACGGCGAGTGTGAAATATTTCTGAATGAAGTGCTTTATGATGGAGACGTTCTTCGGTTTAACCTTTATGAACCGACTTTAAACGCTCAAATATCTGCAATAAAAATATGCCACAGCAAAGCAGAAAGTCCAGCACAAGAAAACGTCTCTGGAAACGCGTCACGTATCTGCACTTTATGACACAAGAATACTTCATTTATAAAGTATGTGTGTACTTTCTGTGCTAAAGTTTAAAAACATGGACAGAAGACGAGGTTTAGAAATGTGGATAAAGTTCAATTATGGAAAATAATTCACAAAACCATATTTAATGAAACAATATGATATGAAAATGTAAATTAAATGAAGTGCATTTTGTGACACGTTTGAGCATTTACCCCAGAATAAAATGTATAATTCTCTTTTAAATGTTTCAGCGTTTGCTCTTTGAAGCTTAAACTAAAATGGATCAAAAGTTTCCACGGTTAAAAGAGGAACGCCAAAGCCCCTCCCCCACACGCTGCAGGACGGCGCTCTGATGGCGCTCTGATGGCGCTCTGATGGCGAGGTGAACACACGGAGCGACGGAGCCACGAATCAAAGAACCATCGACATGAAGGGCCCGTCAGGAGCCACCGGCCCAACGTCTCCGAGCAATAAAGGCCGTCAGCCGATGAGACGATACGGAAATCCTCTCAGATCTTTACAAAGTGTTACAGATAAATCCAGACACACAAATGCGCCCACGAGAACAATCTACTCTTCACCTTATTGCATCGAGATCTGGGGACTTCACGAGCCGCCGACTTCACGAGCCGCGTTTCTGCGTTTGGAAGATTTGTGTTCGGTCTAAAAATGAGAAAAACTCGTTCAAATTATTCCTCACTGACCTTCAGAGCGTCCAGATTACTCACCATGATGAGTTTATAAGAGCTTTTCACAACTTTCAGAGCCAGAGCGGAGTTTTGTCATCATAGTAAAGCAAACAAAATCTAACATGCTAACCGCGCACTTCCTGTTTCTCTGTTTTATAGATGCAGACGGCACACGGCGAGCGTCTTCTGACCTGAAGAGCGGACGACGCATCTGGACTGGGACAACACTACGTTTCCTCAAACATGTAAAAATATCTAGTACAGGTTTTCAGACGCCGCTGAATCTGTCTATATCCTAAAAGTTGAAAAATGTCGGCGGTGATTTGTCTTAGTAAACGTTTGTCGACGGCCTTCCTCGTCGTTCTAAACCTGCTGTTATCTCGGTGTTTTATGCTGCAGCTCGTAGTCCATCACTTGTCACCTTCCCAATGAAAAAAATGACTCTCCGAGCTGGAAATAATCTGTCAAAACTCCCCATCCGTCGTCTTTGAGGCTCAGTTTTATCTTTAAATGTTTATGCTAAATTCTTAATAAAGCGAGCGTCGCGTTGCAGTGTTTTTGCGAGACAAAGCCGCCGTGCAAAGTCAGGACAGGGACTCGGATTAAAGACGACGACTCCAGCTGTGACAGAAATCATTAAAAAAACAGAGCTGGGACATTGACATTTCACAAAAGGTTGGAGCGACTGGCATTTTGTGTCTGCAGTTTCCACGTCAACACGACACAGACACACGCAACATGGACACACGCAACACGGACACACGCAACACGGACACACGCGACGCAACACGGACAAAAGCAACGGCAAGTCACGCCAGGCGCATTTCAAGTCCCAGCAAAAACCCCACGCCTCTCTGTTACTCCGCCTCTTTGTTACTCCGCCTCTCTGTTACTCCGCCTCTTTGTTACTCCGCCTCTTTGTTACTCTGCCTCTCTGTTACTCCGCCTCTTTGTTACTCCGCCTCTCTGTTACTCCGCCTCTTTGTTACTCCGCCTCTCTGTTACTCCGCCTCTTTGTTACTCCGCCTCGTTACTCCGCCTCTTTGCTACTCCGCCTCTTTGTTACTCCGCCTCTCTGTTACTCCGCCTCTTTGTTACTCCGCCTCTCTGTTACTCCGCCTCTTTGTTACTCTGCCTCTCTGTTACTCCGCCTCTCTGTTACTCCGCCTCTCTGTTACTCCGCCTCTCTGTTACTCCGCCTCTCTGTTACTCCGCCTCTTTGTTACTCCGCCTCTTTGTTACTCTGCCTCTTTGTTACTCCGCCTCTCTGTTACTCCGCCTCTTTGTTACTCCGCCTCTTTGTTACTCTGCCTCTCTGTTACTCCGCCTCTTTGTTACTCCGCCTCTCTGTTACTCCGCCTCTTTGTTACTCCGCCTCTCTGTTACTCCGCCTCTTTGTTACTCCGCCTCGTTACTCCGCCTCTTTGCTACTCCGCCTCTTTGTTACTCCGCCTCTTTGTTACTCCGCCTCTCTGTTACTCCGCCTCTTTGTTACTCCGCCTCGTTACTCCGCCTCTTTGCTACTCCGCCTCTTTGTTACTCCGCCTCTCTGTTACTCCGCCTCTTTGTTACTCCGCCTCTCTGTTACTCCGCCTCTTTGTTACTCCGCCTCTCTGTTACTCCGCCTCTCTGTTACTCCGCCTCTTTGTTACTCCGCCTCGTTACTCCGCCTCGTTACTCCGCCTCTTTGCTACTCCGCCTCTTTGTTACTCCGCCTCTCTGTTACTCCGCCTCTCTGTTACTCCGCCTCTTTGTTACTCCGCCTCTCTGTTACTCCGCCTCTTTGTTACTCCGCCTCGTTACTCCGCCTCTTTGCTACTCCGCCTCTTTGTTACTCTGCCTCTCTGTTACTCCGCCTCGTTACTCCGCCTCTTTGTTACTCCGCCTCTTTGTTACTCCGCCTCTTTGTTACTCCGCCTCTTTGCTACTCCGCCTCTTTGTTACTCCGCCTCTCTGTTACTCCGCCTCTTTGTTACTCCGCCTCGTTACTCCGCCTCTTTGCTACTCCGCCTCTTTGTTACTCCGCCTCTCTGTTACTCCGCCTCTTTGTTACTCCGCCTCTCTGTTACTCCGCCTCTTTGTTACTCCGCCTCTTTGTTACTCCGCCTCTCTGTTACTCCGCCTCTCTGTTACTCCGCCTCTTTGTTACTCCGCCTCTCTGTTACTCCGCCTCTTTGTTACTCCGCCTCTTTGTTACTCCGCCTCTCTGTTACTCCGCCTCTTTGTTACTCCGCCTCGTTACTCCGCCTCTTTGCTACTCCGCCTCTTTGTTACTCCGCCTCTCTGTTACTCCGCCTCTTTGTTACTCCGCCTCTGTGTTACTCCGCCTCTTTGTTACTCCGCCTCTTTGTTACTCTGCCTCTCTGTTACTCCGCCTCTCTGTTACTCCGCCTCTTTGTTACTCCGCCTCTCTGTTACTCCGCCTCTTTGTTACTCCGCCTCTCTGTTACTCCGCCTCTCTGTTACTCCGCCTCTTTGTTACTCCGCCTCTCTGTTACTCCGCCTCTTTGTTACTCCGCCTCTCTGTTACTCCGCCTCTTTGTTACTCCGCCTCTCTGTTACTCCGCCTCTTTGTTACTCCGCCTCTTTGTTACTCCGCCTCTTTGCTACTCCGCCTCTTTGTTACTCCGCCTCTCTGTTACTCCGCCTCTTTGTTACTCCGCCTCTCTGTTACTCCGCCTCTCTGTTACTCCGCCTCTTTGTTACTCTGCCTTGTTACTGCGCCTCATCGTTACTGCGCCGTTACGTTGTTACAACTTTAAACGTGACTCAAGATCCAGGAGGTGCAGCTCTGCAGTTCGCTCTGAGACCAGTGTTTACAGATCATGTTCGATCTGTTTGATCTACAGAGGGAGTTTGTACAAAGTTTAAAAAGCACTGGACCAGTTCAACTGGTCATTTATACAAACATAAGGAACATTATTTTATTTTACTAATCGTGTCTGTTTATTTGTATTTTTATTCAATTCAATTCAATTCAATTCATTTATTTTTGTAACGCCCAAAATCACAATAACAGTTGTCTCGAAGGGCGTTCATGTTTTGGTTGATGGGGGAAACCGGAGTACCCGGAGGAAACCCATCCAGACACGGGGAGAAACATGAAAAACTCCACACAGAAAGGCCTGGTGACCCGGGGATCGAACCAACCTTCTTGCTGTGAGACATGAGTGATGGCACTCAGTCACCGTGCCGCCAAGACACAAAAAACAAAACAACAGGAAGAATCAGACACAACAAGAAAAATCAGACACAACAGGAAAAATCAGACACAACAGGAAAAATCAGACAACATAAGAAATCGGCCAGGAGACCAGACGAGGAGGAGGAGAGCCGGGCGAGGAGGAGGAGAGCCAGGCAAGGAGGAGGTCCAACTGTCATCGGGGCATCTGAAAGAGATACACTCCACAGGGGGAGTGGGACAGGGGACAACATGTGAATAGCATTGCTGATGAGAAAATAGGGCAAAGTAGAGGATAGTGCTCAGGTTGCCATACTTCCCCCAGCTAGTTACTCCTACTGCAGCTTATCTTATCCCGGGTTTTAATAACCCTAACTCCCTCACTAAGTAACCTGGTCATACGCTATACCGAAGAGGAAGGTTTTAAGCCTGGTCTTAAATACAGAGACTGTGGGGGCCTGTTTAACATCAGCAGGGAGTTGATTCCATAGCACAGGAGCTTGGTAACTGAATGCTCTCCCTCCCACTGTACTTTTGGACACTCTAGGAACCACTAATAGTCCTGCATTCTGAGAGCGGAGTGCTCTGTTTGGCTGGTACGGGACAATAGCATCTTGCAGATAGGATGGGGCCATACCGTTTAGGGCTTTGTATGTCAGGAGGAGGACTTTGAATTTGATTCTAAGCTCGACAGGAAGCCAGTGCAGATATTTTAGTACAGGACTGATGTGGTCTCTTCTTTTAGTTCCTGTTAGGACTCTGGCCGCTGCATTTTGGACCAACTGGAGGCTCCTTATAGTACTTTTGGGGCAGGCGGCGAGCAGAGAATTACAGTAATCAAGTCTGGAAGTAACAAATGCATGGATGAGTTTTTCAGCATCGTTTTTAGGTAAAATATTTCTAATTTTAGTTATATTTCGCAGGTGAAAGTATGCGGTTTTACAAGCTAGGTTTATATGGGCTGTGAATGAGAGATTTTGATCAAATAGGACTCCAAGATTTTTTACAGTAGGGCTAGAAGCTATATTCACATTGTCGAGTGAGAATATCTGGTCTGACAGAGAATCTCTTTGACCTTTGGGACCAACGACAATGACCTCTGTTTTTTCAGGATTTAAGAGCAGGTAATTCAAGGTCATCCAGGTTTTGATGTCCTTCACACAGGCACTGAGTTTATCTATTTGATCAGTCTGATTTGGTTTCATTGATAAGTACAGCTGAGTGTCATCAGCGTAGCAGTGAAAATTAATGCCATGTTTTCTGATAATGTTCCCCAATGGCAACATATACAGAGTAAATAGGATTGGACCAAGCACAGATCCTTGTGGAACACCACAGGCTACTTTAGAACAGGGAGAGGTGCTCTGGTTTATACTAACAAACTGGTACCTATCTGATAGATAGGATTTAAACCATTTGAGGGCGGTCCCTCTGATTCCAGTGTCACATTCTAACCTCTGCAGTAGAATGTTGTGATCAATGGTGTCAAACGCTGCACTGAGGTCCAGTAGGACCAGGACTGAAGCCAGCCCGTTATCAGCAGCTAGTAGTAAATCATTTGTTACTTTAAGCAGTGCAGTCTCTGTGCTGTGGTGAGCTCTGAATCCAGATTGAAATTTTTCAAATATATTATTGTCCTGCAGGTGGCGGCAGAGCTGTTTCACCACAACTCGTTCTAGAATTTTTGAGAGGAAGGGAAGATTAGAGATAGGTCTATAGTTGACTAATTCATCAGGATTTAGGTTAGGTTTTTTCAAAAGGGGTTTAATCACAGCATACTTAAAGGACTGAGGAACGTAGCCATTTTCTAACGACATATTTAATATGTTATGGATGGAATCTATTATTAGGGGGAGGGCTTCTTTGAGGAGTCTGATTGGAATAGGGTCGAGCAAACAGGTTGATGGTTTTGACGACATGATGACTGAGGTAATCTCCACCTCATCAACAGGAGTAAATTTATCTAATATTATTAGAGGGTCCATATGGGATATTGGCATTACAGACTGGATTTGCTCAGAGCTGATTTTTGGAGTAGCTTTGTTAATTTTGTCTCTAATGGTTGTGATTTTGTAATCAAAGAAGTGAAGAAAGTCATCACAACTAATGTTGGAGGGGATAAGAGACTCATTAGCAGTGTGGGAGTTTGTCAGCCTGGCTACAGTGCTGAACAGAAATCTGGGGTTATTTTTGTTTACTTCTATTAGATTTGAATAGTATCTAGTTCGGGCTTTCCGCAGAGCGGCCTTATAAGTGAGCAGGCAGAGCTTCCATGCCTTCAGAGACTGCTCAGAGCGCGAGCGGCGCCAAAGCTTCTCTGTGCGTCTTACATGTTGTTTGAGTGTCCTGAGCTGTAACGTGTACCATGGAGCCGGAGGTCTTGGTTTAATGCTTTTCTGTTTTAGCGGAGCTACAACATCGAGAGCAGATTTTAAGGTGAGCATTGTTCTGTCAACCAATCGATCAGTGACAATTGGATTAAAATTATTGCCATTGTCACATGACATATCTTTCAGTAATGGCTCAATAATTTCTTTAAACTCTGTAACCGATTTATCTGATAATGTTCTTTTCATTATAGTTTTTTTCTGTGGGGCTGGATAGTCTTTTAGTATAAATTGAAAGGTAATTAAGAAATGGTCAGAGAGTATAGGGTTTTGAGGAAGGACAATTAGATCATTAATCTCAATACCATAGGTTAGAACGAGATCTAGAGTGTGATTGTGACAGTGAGTCGGCTTATTCACACTCTGGGTGAAACCGATCCCATCCAGGAGTGCACCAAAAGCATTACTGAGGCAATCACTGCCGTTATCTACATGAATGTTGAAATCTCCGACTATAACAATCCTTTCCCAGTTCAAGACTAAACTTGAGATGAAATCAGAAAACTCTGTCAGGAAGTCGGCATATGGACCAGGAGGTCGATAAATTATTATAAATATAACAGCTTTTTGGTTTTTCCAATTGGGGCACGTAATGGAGAGTGCGAGGCTTTCAAAGGAGAGGTAAGTATAGTTGGGTTTGGGGCTGAGAATTAGACTAGAATGAGAGATGACGGCCACACCACCACCTCGACCTGTGCTCCGGGCACTCTGAAAGTTCATGTGACTTGATGGTGTAGATTCGTTTAGTCTAACATAATCATTTTCCTGAAGCCATGTTTCAGTTAGGGCTAACAGATCAATATTAAGGTCGCCAATTAGTTCATTTATTAAAAGAGATTTGGAGGAAAGAGACCTGATGTTTAGCAGTCCACATTTTACACACTTATCATTTTGTTTATTCGCGGCACATTTATTTATTTTTGTTAAGTTACGAGATCTGACAGCTTCCTTGTCAGAGTTTAGGGGTGTTTTATTTGTGCTTTTTGTACGTGGGGCACACACAGTCTCTGTCTGTTTGGAGCTGTTCCCTCTGACTGAGTTGTGCTTCACTGGTCTAAACTGCTCCCTAACGTCACTATCACTATCACTGTGCTTCCCTGAGCTATTCTGCGTGCTAGTCTTACCTGGTCAATCTAGACTAGCAATCATATTCTGAGCTAACAGGGCGGAGCCAGCCTGCGTGGGATGGATGCCGTCTCTACGTATAAGCCTAGGCTTCCCCTCAAATGCCCTCCAATTATCTATGAAGACGACACCATTCTGCGGGCACCAATTGGTCAACCACTGGTTGACTGCTGAAAAGCGGCTGTACATTTCACAATTGGTATAGGTTGGGAGGGGGCCAGAGAAGTACACGGACTCCGACATCGACTTAGCCAATTGACAGACTGCAGCTATCTGTAACTTAACCACCTCTGACTGACCGCGCCGAGTATCGTTACCCCCCGCGTGTATAACGATCCGGCGGTACCTATTCTTACTTTTCTTTAAAAGCCTAAGATTCCCCTCGATGTCACCCAGTCTGGCTCCAGGGTAACACCGCGTGGAAGCTGCAGGCAGTTCCACGTCCCTGACTATGGAGCTCCCTATGACTAAAGTGTCCCGGGTCCAGTTCAGGGGAGCAAACCTGTTCTGGACGGGGAGCTCTCTACTCTCAACCCTGTGTCCCTGGTCTGCTACAGTCCTATTCTCAGCCCTGTGTCCCTGGCCTGTCCTACGCTTTCTTCTAACCGTCACAAACCTGTCCTGGTCTGATCCCGGCTGCACGGGTTGCGCTGGGGGGCTAGTCTCACTAGTTACGCTAAAGCTACTGCGGTCCGCGGTCCCTACTGCTGCTACCTGACTGTAACTCGGGGTCAGAGCCTCCAATGAGCGGATCCGCGTTTCTAACTCTGAGACCCTGGCCTGCAGGACTGCCACTACACTACACTTAACGCAACTGTCCCTATCATCATCAAATAAGCCAGGGTCATCACTCCACATATGGCAACCAGGGCAGGGAAAAGCGAGAGAAGAGGGGGAAGGTTTAGCCATGATGCTAGTCGGCTAGGCTAGTTCAGGCTGAACCGAGAGATAGAGGGGATTAATCCACGAAGTGCGGAGCAATAGATGCTGAATGAAACTTCGGTGGTTTAGCGAAGTATTCAGGCACTAGTGTAGATGTTAGAAACTGCTTTTTAAAATTGTAAAGATTCGTGGATTAACAATTTCAGGAGAGAGACGCTAGATACGCTAGATATACAACTCGCAAAACAGAATGCACTCACCCGGAAATGACGTCAGCCAAGCAGTGAGGATTTATGATTCTTTCCGTGGTAATTTCCGCAGGTATGACACATGCAGAGGTGTTTCCCAGCAGCATCACTGTTATGATCAAAAACACAACAAAACTGATCATTATGAAGGTTTAAACCACCACTTTTCTTCTTCTTTTTTTCCAAACTGCCACTTTAAACGTCCCATATTACCTTAAAGGGCCCGTATTAAAGTGTGCTCTCGTCTCTTTCAGAATGTTTCCTCGTCACAAACAAAACACAACTCCATATTTACTGCACAACTGCATATTTAGACTGAACTGAAAACACTCTGTTCCACCTTGTGATGTCATCATGTGGTGATACAGGAAGTGCTCCACTGTGTTTTTAAACTCCACACACCTTCATTTATAGAATCATTTGGATCATTTCAGTCCTGGAACTGAGCTAAAATCTCGACTGAACTAAAGGTAAAAGGAGCAGTTCACCTGAAAACTACCACTTGATGACATCACAAGGTGGAACAGAGCGTTTTGAGCTTTGCAGATGTTACAGACTATGGAGGAGGGGCTCGTCACAGAGAACTGCAGCCAAACGTGAGATTCTCTTGGACTCAAAGTCGTTTGTTGAAGTGGTTTTTAGTGACTCACTTTGCAGCGAGAATCTTCAGCGCAGCAGCAGAATCATCGCCCGGACGAGCCTCTTCACCTCCTCCTCTTCTTCATGAAAAGTGCTTTAAAAAAGAGTCAGACATTTCTGCTGGAAACACTCGAGCGCTCGCACTGAGCTCATTTCTTTCTCCATATATTTGGAAAACTGCAAATACAAGTTTTATTGAAGTATCAGACTTTGTCACGTCGTCAGACACAGAATAAAACGTCCGTGACGTTTCCCACCGCAGACACATTTATATTCTCACAGAAAGACCAAAAGTTCAGGTTCCTTTTCAAAACAAATCCCGAACGCAAATTACACTTAAGAGAAATGTTCTTTTCAATTACACTTATTTTAATTTAGCGGCTCGTCTCTGCAGAACTCGTTTATTCCACGACCGTACGCAGGGAAAGTACTTCAGATACAGGAGAAAGTACTTCAGATACAGGAGAAAGTACTTCAGATACAGGGAAAGTACTTCAGATACAGGAGAAAGTACTTCAGATACAGGGAAAGTACTTCAGATACAGAGAAAGTACTTCAGATACAGGGAAAGTACTTCAGATACAGGAGAAAGTACTTCAGATACAGGAGAAAGTACTTCAGATACAGAGAAAGTACTTCAGATACAGGAGAAAGTACTTCAGATACAGAGAAAGTACTTCAGATACAGGGAAAGTACTTCAGATACAGGAGAAAGTACTTCAGATACAGGAGAAAGTACTTCAGATACAGGGAAAGTACTTCAGATACAGAGAAAGTACTTCAGATACAGGGAAAGTACTTCAGATACAGGAGAAAGTACTTCAGATACAGGAGAAAGTACTTCAGATACGAGGAGCTGATTCTTTTCATCAAAACCATGATTCCTCAGGTCCGAGTCATTTAGACACGACTCTTCAGGTCCACATGAGTCTGAGGACGTCTGCAGCGAAAGACAAAGCATTTTATGGTTCAATAATCAGTAAGTGTGTGTTAGCATGCTAGATGTTAGTTTTAGAGTCATGGTTGCACAGACCTCGTATAAATGATCCGTCCTCCGTCCGTCCCTGTTCTGTCTCTTGTCCGGGGCCGGGTCGCGGGGGCAGCAGTTTAAGCAGAGACTCCCAGACTTCCCTCACCCCAGACACTTCCTCCAGCTCCTCCGGGGGGACCCTGAGGTGTTCCCGGCCCAGAGAGACATAAACACCCGTAGAAACTTACCGAGGTAAATAATTAGAATCCTCAGAATGAATAAACGAAGAACTTTGGGCCACTGCAAACCATTTAAAAGGACAGAGTTCTGTTTGAGACTCTGGGGCAGCGCCTGGAGGAACTGAACAAAAGAAAACCAATTAACTTCAGTGTTTTGTGTGAAATGGTATGGGCATTTTTGAATATACATGAATAATAATAAACACTGAAGTTTCATATTGTGACATAATTAAAATGTGCACTTCTTCTGTCGGGTTCCTCCATCTTTGTTTGTTTGTTTTATGCTTTTTAAACCAGGAAAAAACAGCTCAGTTGTAAATTGTTGGAGTCCAGGACACACTACAGCCTTGTGTGAGTCTGAGGATACACACTACAGCCTCGTTTACACACTACAGCCTCATGTGAGTCTGGAGCCGCACACTACAGCCTCCTTTGGCTCGTGAGCCGCACACTACAGCCTCCTTTGGCTCGTGAGCCGCACACTACAGCCTCCTTTGGCTCGTGAGCCGCACACTACAGCCTCCTTTGGCTCGTGAGCCGCACACTACAGCCTCCTTTGGCTCGTGAGCCGCACACTACAGCCTCCTTTGGCTCATGAGCCGCACACTACAGCCTCCTTTGGCTCGTGAGATTTACACTGTAGCCGTGATCAGCTCCGATGGCTCCATGGCTCCAGTACAATTACATTAAATCTTTCATTCCATATTTGGCTCTGAACTCTGAGGCTTTTAATTGTATATTACGCTGCATCTGGCTCCCGCTCACTTCATCCAACTTTCCATTGAAAATGTCATTCATTTTTTAACTAACTCTCAAACTGATAAATCTCTCACCTTTTCAAAGTCACAAAACCAGCAAAACATTACGACCAGAGGCAGACGATGAACACCACGGAGGACCTGTTTGAAAACACTGTCTCTCGTGTCGTGTCTTGGGGCTGTAGTGAGGTTTGAATTACCCCCTCGCTGCAGCGTCTTGGGTTCAATTCCCAGACCACTTATTTTGTGTAACTTTAGCCCGTTGTTCCCAGGTCTGGGTGAGTTTTCTGTGGGTTTTACTGGAGCATGTGCATGAGGTTTATTTAGATCTAACTGTTATTGCTCTGGGAACAAGCTCCACCTCTTCCTGGTTTGAAGACGATAAAACACTTTGTCCTTCAGAGCTGCTTAACTGGAACAAAACGAACTTTATTTGTTCTATGGAAACAAAGAGGTGCAGCCATTTTGAAAAATGAATCCACTTCTTCGGTCCAGTCCTCAGTTTGTTTAGGGTGAATATGTTATATTTGGTGTTATATGTTACGTCTGTTTGACACGTGTGATGCAGTTTTTCTGTGAGTTTCAAATCAAACTAAAATCTGCAGTTTTTTTCAAACAGGTCGTGACTATAGACTTTTGTTGCCGTTGGTAACAAGCTGCACCTCCTGCCAGAAAAGTGACTCACTGTTCAACTAATATTAAGACTGAAAACTGAGTCAATCCTCATCAAACACAGTAATTCCACTTACACACTTTGGTTTATTGGCTCCAGTTAAATGCACACGAGAGTTTTTCATCTTTACCTCCAGAATCACACAGAATGAACCTGTTTTTTTTATTATTGTCCATAAACTGCCACCTGCCTCAGTCACTTCATAATGACAAACTTCAAACTCCAGCTTCATAATGACACGTTACACAACTGCAGCGTTGTGTCACGGCCCCTGGGAGCGACACACACTGCACCTGTTTGGACTTGTTCCACTCAAACATGGGAAGTTTGTCCTCACTTGAATCCACATGTAAATGCATTTAAAGGGTGAGTCTCTGCTCTTAAAGGGAGAGTCTTCTTAAAGGGTAAGTCCCCTTCTTGGTCATTGTAATAAAAGCTTTTGTTCTGGTGTCATT
Organism: Periophthalmus magnuspinnatus; assembly: GCF_009829125.3. NCBI lineage: Eukaryota > Metazoa > Chordata > Actinopteri > Gobiiformes > Gobiidae > Periophthalmus > Periophthalmus magnuspinnatus. Next base: position 207,771 of record NC_047127.1, read on the forward strand.
AATCATTATTTGTACTGTACAGAGCTTAAGGACACATTGCATCAGCTTAGATGAAGATTCATTTCAGTTAGCGACTTAGCGCTAAGCCGCGCTACTTTACTTTGCCATTAGCTTAATTTGGCTTTGGGTTTAGCCTCTGACATGGCTGTTTATTACTCATAACAAAATGGGTATGGAAGTTTACATTAGCTTTTGTGTCTGCCAAAGCTCAGAGGTTTATGTCACTGCTCACGAGCTGCACCTCAACCAAGAAAAGTGACTCAGTTTAAAGAGAAAACAGTGAAATAGAATCAAGATCAACAGTCACCGCACAACTCCTGAGCTGGAATAACAAATCTGTGGGGGAAAATTTAATAAAATATAAATGAATGAATGAATAAATAAATAAATGAATAAATAAATAAATAAATAAATAAATAAATAAATAAATAAATAAATAAATAAATAAATAAATAAATAAATAAATAAATAAATAAATAAATAAATAAATAAGTAAGTAAATAAATAAATAAATAAATAAATAAAACCCAATTTCCCTCGCTAGACACAAAACCATGTACGGCTCAAATTTTTACTTTAACTGGCAACAAATCCACCAGAAAATAAATATGAACACAACAAACACACAAACAAACACACGATCACAACTGTACAACTGTAAAAACTGTCACTTTCAGAACATGTTTGACTTTAAAGCCACAAAGAGAAAACGGCGTCTGTGGATGAGGCTCATAATGTTCATCTCAGCTTCATTATCTGAAACATATCAAGTAAAACATGAAAAATGACCTGCGCGCTCCCAGTGACAGCGATCCAAAGACTCATTTGTGCAACAACAATGAAACATTCCAACCGCTCAGTGTCACCTGAACCACTTCTTCTGTCCTGTGTTTAAAGTCGCTCACATGGCGGCGAGCGCAGACGCTCCAGGGCCGCGCTTTCATTTGCTCCAAAATGGCAGCTGCTATTGTCATTTGAGCCACACCTGTGAGAAATGAAGCAGACCTGGCCCAGCTGACACCCTTTACGTCATGCTCAAAACGCTCGGAACGCTCAAACCGCTCAAAACCTCAAACCGCTCGGAACGCTCGGAACGCTCGGAATACTCAAACCGCTCAAAACCTCAAACTGCTCGGAACGCTCGCCGTGTCACTGGACAGAGGGGGACAAACGCTGGAGGGAGAACCACTCTTGTACTCACATGGATCAAACGTGTACTAATGTCTGTGTACTTAAGTATACATACTGCAGTATAAGTACAAATACACAAGTCCAGTACTTTTGAAACCTGCAAAAGTTCAGTCAAACCTACATCTGCAGCAGCTCGTTCTGACAAATAATAATCATATTTATGCAGATTTTCTACAATTCACACACACAATCACACATCAGTGCACCCCCCCCACACACACACCCACACGCACACACCCACACACCCACACACCCCCGCACACACACATACACACACACACACACACACACACACACCAGTATTCATCTGTGGGAGCTGGAACTGTCCCAACAACCTGCGTGTCAGCGGAACTGCTGCTACTACAAGTACCACCACCACTACTACAAGTACCACCACCACTACTACAAGTACCACCACCACTACTACAAGTACCACCAGAACTACTACTACTTTATTGATTAAAGCTCCTGTATGACACAAAACTGGCTCTTGCAGCTTTAATCCATGTTCTAATGTTGTTAGTGCATCAAAAACAGACCTGGACTTGTGTTTTGTTTCATTCACATGTTTGAGTCACTTTATTATTAGTCTGTAACATCTACAAAGCTCAAAACGCTCTGTTCCACCTTGTGATGTCATCAAGTGGTAGTTTTTTCAAGTGAACAGCTCCTTTTACCTTTAGTTCAGTCGAGATTTTAGCTCAACTCCAGGACTGAAATGATCCAAATGATTCTCGAAGTGAAGGTGTGTGGAGTTTAAAAACACAGTGGAGCACTTCCTGTATCACCACATGATGACATCACAAGGTGGAACAGAGTGTTTTCAGTTATAAATCTGCAGGTTTGTGTGTGAAACATGTGAGAATGAAACAAAACACAACTCCAGGTCTGTGTGTGACGAGGAAACGTTAGAACACAGATAAAATGTCATAACTTGGAGCTTTCGTGTAAACAGGAGGTGAACATAAAGGGCGTGGCTCTGGAGACGGGTTGAATTCTAAAAATTAAATATTTAAAGTTCAGTTTTCTAAGTGCGTCTTGCCTCACATGAGTTTCCTGTGTGTCGTGTCTGTGTTTAACTCAGTTTTATACAAATGCAGAGTAACACGTGCACATCCTCCATCTCGGCTCAAACAAACAATTAAATAAAAGAGACAGAGCGAGGAAAAGGTCAGAGTCCGATGTGTCCTGAGCCGCCGCCGTGTCCACGTCCAACTTTGTACCTCCACAAAAACAGGACCTGCATTTACAACAGAAACACCGTCCCCAGAGGAAGGAGGCTCAGACGGGTGGAGAGAAAACAACACTTCAAGTTCAAATCTCTAAAATAAACTGAGCCGAGTTACTCACCAAAAAGAAACAGTTTTGGTCGTTTTGGCGGCCTCTAGAGGTGGAAGTGCAAAGTGCAGCTAAACTCTAGTCCAAATGATGAAAACAAAGTGAGTTTATGGATCAGGTGACGGAGTTTTCTTCCTTAAACGCTGAGTCTCCATGTTCCGTGATAGAGCATTAAATGGCTATTTCTGAATCAAAGGCAGTTTTATTGCTTAAAAATAGAGTGGAAAACATGTACTGACTCACATCTCCACAGATCTGACTTGTAATCTGAACTGGTTGTGTCACAGCTCCAAATGAAGCTCATTGGCAGAGTTCTGACCGTGAGTATCATAGCAACCAAAGAGCCAATCAGGAGCGAGGATGTTGAAGGTAACGCCCCTTCCCGCCCACACCACTGGTTTACCAGGGAGCGGGTGCTTAGCAACGCTGTCAATCAAACCTGTTGCTAACGCTAACAGGAGCGACCTCGGGGAAAGAAGGACCTGATTTGTCTGTTATTAATGTTCATATCTTGATTTACAGACACAATAGTGAAATAAAAACCCCAGGATCATGTAGAGGGTTAATACGAACATTTAAATGACGAGTCTGAGTTACAGAGATGTTGTTCAACCAAGAAAGTTCCACAGTGAATCTTTAATTTGCCTTTGAAATAGAGAAGTCCTGTTGGATTTAGTTGGATTTTGGTTTCACTGTGTTACTCAGTCCTCACATCAGCGGCGGCGGCGGTGACACATGTTACTGACCAGACCTGCCCCGGGGCAATGTGACAGAAGCGACCGCCCTCCACCCGCCGCTCCACCCTCCCCTCCACCCGTCTCCGATCTCTCATACATAGACTCACTTTGTTCCCCTTTAAAAATCAGTTTTAAAAGAAGAATATGTTTAATCTCATGGTTTATGTAACTCTATAGACGGCACATTTCCATTCTCATCCATATTGTCACTATGGCAACGTTCACTTTATCAGGTCTCGCACATTAAGGCACTTTTCTTGCATAACTTGTGTGAGCCGGGTCCATGCTCTGTGCAGCGTAATGAGATTCGGCCCAAGAATTTTCAAATGCATCTATAAATAACCCTGGGTGCAAAATGTTTGGAAAGTCCAGCGGCTGTGGACTCAAACTTACATTATTTTTATTATTTTGGTCGGACTAAAAAGAGTAATTGCGTGGGAGGAAAACAGAGGAGAGGAAATAGGGACGTGTCGAGGGAGTTGACAGGCGCTCGGAGGGTGAGGTGAGGCGCTCACTTAAATCCCCTAAACAATGATCCTCTTTTTTACCACGGCCGGTGTGAGGGTCGCCCTGCAGCACGAAGCTGCAGCGGGAACAGCTTAAGGCGGGGTCAAAGGGCGAAGACAACGGATTTTATCTACAGCAAGAAATATAGAGCTAACAAGGCCTCCATTTTAATCACTACACTCCTATTTTCCTCTCGTTTAGTCCTGGTTTAGTCCTGGTTTAGTCCTGGTTTAGTTCTGGTTTAGTCCTGGTTCAGTCCTGGTTTAGTCCTGGTTTAGTCCTGGTTTAGTCCTGGTTTAGTCCTGATGTAGTCCTGGTTTAAGTCCTGGTTTAGTCCTGGTTCAGTCCTGGTTCAGTCCTGGTTTAGTTCAGGTTTAGTTCAGGTTTAGTTCTGGTTTAGACCTGTTTTAGTCCTGGTTTAGTCCTGGTTCAGTCCTGGTTCAGTCCCAGTTTAGTCCTGGTTTAGTCCTGATGTAGTCCTGGTTTAGTCCTGGTTTAGTCCTGGTTTAAGTCTTGGTTTAGTCCTGGTTCAGTCCTGGTTCAGTCTGTCTGTGTGTGTATATGAGTGTATGTGTGTGTGTTTTCTCCTGAAGCGTTGTGTTACTTTAAAAACTCCACATCTGAACGTGAAACCTGGACAGACACACATTTAGTTTAATCCTGGACATTTAGTTTAATCCTGGACATTCAGTGTTGGTGAAAATGAGCCGTGTTCAGACCTGGCTCAGTGTCTCACACTTTAAAGAAGAAGACGACGTCCAAACGGCTCGGAGACTCGATGAATCACCCATCAGCCTCACGGCGTGACGTGTGCAGAGTTCACACGCTCATGTGGAGGCTGCATTTCTACACTAAATATTGATTAGTTTCGGTCGAGCTGAACTGAAAAAAATGAGCTAAACTCCACAATAAGGAAAGAGTGGAGCGTATGTAGGAGTGTGTGAGGTTGTCATCATGAATAAATTAACTCACACGCCGTGATCTGCTGTGGGTGGGAGGCAAGAAGCAGATGCTAAGTTTGAACGAGGTACAACAGACCAAAACTTTAGAGAAGTCGACTCGATAGAGTCACCATCAACTGAAAAGTCTCATTTATTTAAAGGCACATTAAGTCACTTTTCTGGTGCTCATCTCCATGGAGATAGAGATGTCATGACTTTTCCTTGAATGTTCCACAGTCGCCGTACGGCACTGATTAAATCTAGAGATCCGTCCTGTAACTTGGCACTTTGTCTCCATGGAAACAGACAAGTTTAATGTCAAACTGTTTATGATGAATAAGAACATGTGTGACGTAGCTAACCTGTTAGCCGCCGCTGCGTCCCAAACAGGAAGTGATCACGGGCGCATTTCTGTCCTCTCTCTGTCTCTGCTGCTTCAGACTCATTCTGGTCTTAAATGTTCGTATTAACCCTCTACATGATCCTGGGGTTTTTATTTCACTATTGTGTCTGTAAATCAAGACATGAACATTAAGAACCTTCTTCTTTCTCCGCGGTCGCTGCTGTTAGCGTTAGCAAACTCATAAATACATTAAAAATGTATGTCTGTGTGATTTCACAGCGGCTCAAAGACACAGTGAAGTTGAAGATTGAGACGTTGAGACACTGGGCCATAGGAGCAGATCTATATCTGTGAACAGAACCTGGTGATATGAAGCTGCACGATCAATATTTGAAGAAACCACATTTCTCTCTTCAGTCTCTGCACCACGAGCACGAGGACCGGACTGTAAACTCACTAATGGGATTTTTCTGTAAAATTCTCCAGAGAAAAACATTTAGACTTAAATGTCACATTAAATATGTGGTTCATGGAATATTTATAAAATGCCATTAAGAAGAATGTGAACTGTTTTAAGATTGTTAGCGAGACTGGATCGGCCTGGATCGGCCTGGATCAGCCTGGACCAGCCCACAACCTGAATGTGCTAACCACTCTGTGAAGAGCATTTCAAACAGAGGACGCTCTGAACGGAGACGACACTGGAACGAGAACCAGAGGGAAACAGGCTAACCTGAAGCTAGCAAGCATTGTTAAGATGCCTGGAATGTTCCGCAGTAGAACTTTAAACATACATATATTTCACTTATTTCTTTATGGGTGTTTTATATTGTTCAAAAATAACTTCATGAACCTGTTTTCTTACTGTCAGAGGGCTCGCCTCTCCACAGATCTGACCTGCAACTTGGCATAGTGGCGTGACCTGCTTGTCTTAGATTTAATGCCACACTGTGGAGCATTCCAGGCAAAACAATGACATCTCCATGGAGCCAAAAAAGTCACGTAATGGAGCTTTAAATTGTCCCCTGATTGTCCATTTACCGTAACACTCAGAACAAACCTGACACACAAACGCACAAACATCATCGAAATACAAACCAAGACACGACTCGACAACAAAATGTGCCTCTGCGGAGGTCACGCAGAGTCAAGCTCCTATCATCGCGCCGCGCTTTCGTTTTTATGTAAATCTGTATTCTGCATTCAGACGAGCCAGCGCCGCCGTCATAAATCAGAGGCTGGAGCTGATTGCATAACTCAAACTTGTTGGGCAATCACTGTTTACTGTTGGCTCCTCTGACATTTACTGCAGCCGAACCAAACGCTCGTCTGATTGTGTCCCGTATCTCCACCGAGGTCGAGATCTCCACCGAGGTCGAGATCTCCAACGAGGCCGATATCTCCACCGAGGTCGAGATCTCCACCGAGGTCGATATCTCCACCGAGGTCGAGAAATCCACCGAGGTCGATATCTCCACCGAGGTCGATATCTCCAGAAAGGTCGATATCTCCAGAGAGGTCGATATCTCCACCGAGGTCGATATCTCCACCGAGGTCGATATCTCCACGTCGATATCTCCAGAGAGGTCGATATCTCCAGAGAGGTCGATATCTCCAGAGAGGTCGATATCTCTACGTAGATATCGACGTGGAGATATCGACGTGGAGAACTCCGTGGACGTCTATATCTCCACTGGCTTCATTATATTTTGAGAGCAACTAATGAGTGAGTTTGAAAAGTTCATATTTTTCATTATTTGGGGCCATATTTACTCTGAGCACACGCGTGTGTTTGAACACGTCCTCATGTTTTACTTTGACATCGCGGTTTAGAGCGACGCAGCCCAAAGCTCAAAATGCACAAGACGAGTTTTCAAAGTGAAAAGGCCACATCCGCCCCCTGCTGGGGACGGAACAATGTGGGACTTAAAGGGACTTAAGCACCAGAGGCTTTGGCGTCGTGTGGCAAAGGCAGAGCGTGATCATGTGATGTGCAGATTAAAACATGAGCTGGTTCATGAGGCTTTGTGGACACATCCATGTGTTTAAAGTTCAGAATAAACACCATCGTTTACGTCACTTTACATCATCATTTTGTTTAGTTTATCATTTTACTTCCTGGTTGGACACAGATGTGACCCCATATGAAGGAGCTCACTGATCACAAATAAAACCACACGGACCAGGCGTGTCCCTGATTGGCTAATCCACCTCAAGATTCACCTCCAGACTCACTTCATAAAGTGTTCTGTTCTGCAGCACAGGTCAAGTTAGCCACTGTAAAAATGGTCAAATATTGTCAATTTTTTATGTTCAACCAAAATAAATATATAACACATTTACTTTGCTTATTATTTATTTATATTTCCTCATGAAGCTGCTGTAAAACTATGATAAATATGATCACAGGTGCTCTCCTAACAAACACGCACAAATGGAATAAATATAATTGTTTCTAATCACAGTCAGAGTTTTGGTTTCTAAAATTTGACTCTTTGAAAAAAAAGATTTGTAAGAACCGAGCAGTGTTTACCTGCGAATGAGCCAGAGTAGAGATTAGTGAGCCACCAGCTCCTCCATAAATCAACTTCAAACCAACAAATGGCCATTTTGTGAAACGATATAAACTGAGAAGCATCTGACATCAGCAAAGACCGAAGAACAAATCACTCACCTGCTCCTGGTGTTTCTCCTGTTTCTCCCGTCGCGTTTCTCCCGTCGCGTTTCTCCTGATCCATTTCCAGACTCTTCACTCTGAAGCAGACGTCTTGCTTCAGTCACAGGTGTCAAGGCTGTTTCAGTTTGGCCTGTGATTGGTTCAAAAAGCTGTCAATCATGTGTCAGAGCCTCATCTCCGTCCATGTTCTTCCTCCGTCCATGTTCTTCCTCCGTCCATGTTCTTCGTCTTATCCAGGCTCAGTCTAAGCAGGGACTCCCAGACTTCCCTCACCCCAGACACTCCAGACAAGGTGTTCCCAGGTCAGAGACATAGTCCCCCCTGTTTGTCCAGGGCCTCCTCCAGGTGGGACAAGCCTGGACCACCTCCCCAGGGAGGCGTCCAGGAGGCATCCTCAGCTGCTCCTCTCCATGTGTAGGAGCAGTGGCTCTACTCCGAGCTCCTCCTGTGTGACTGAGCTCCTCAGCCTCTCTCTAAGAGAGCGCCACCCTGTGGAGGAAACTCATTTGTATCTGCGATCTTGTCCTTTTGGTCATTACCCAAAGATCAAGAGTGAGGGCAGGAACAGAGGACTAAACCAGGTCTAAACCAGGACTAAACCAGGTCTAAACCAGGTCTAAACCAGGACTAAACCAGGTCTAAACCAGGACTAAACCAGGACTAAACCAGGACTAAACCAGGACTAAACCAGGTCTAAACCAGGTCTAAACCAGGACTAAACCAGGTCTAAACCAGGACTAAACCAGGACTAAACCAGGACTAAACCAGGACTAAACCAGGACTAAACCAGGTCTAAACCAGGACTAAACCAGGTCTAAACCAGGACTAAACCAGGACTAAACCAGGTCTAAACCAGGTCTAAACCAGCACTAAACCAGGACTAAACCAGGTCTAAACCAGGACTAAACCAGGACTACACCAGGTCTAAACCAGGACTAAACCAGGTCTAAACCAGGTCTAAACCAGGACTAAACCAGGACTAAACCAGGTCTAAACCAGGTCTAAACCAGCACTAAACCAGGACTAAACCAGGTCTAAACCAGGACTAAACCAGGACTACACCAGGTCTAAACCAGGACTAAACCAGGTCTAAACCAGGAGTAAACCAGGTCTAAACCAGGTCTAAACCAGGACTAAACCAGGACTAAACCAGGTCTAAACCAGGTCTAAACCAGCACTAAACCAGGACTAAACCAGGTCTAAACCAGCACTAAACCAGGACTAAACCAGGTCTAAACCAGGACTAAACCAGGTCTAAACCAGGACTAAACCAGGTCTAAACCAGGTGTAAACCAGGTCTAAACTAGGACTAAACCAGGTCTAAACCAGCACTAAACCAGGACTAAACCAGGTCTAAACCAGGTCTAAACCAGCACTAAACCAGGACTAAACCAGGTCTAAACCAGGACTAAACCAGGACTAAACCAGGTCTAAACCAGGTCTAAACCAGCACTAAACCAGGACTAAACCAGGTCTAAACCAGGACTAAACCAGGACTACACCAGGTCTAAACCAGGACTAAACCAGGTCTAAACCAGGAGTAAACCAGGTCTAAACCAGGTCTAAACCAGGACTAAACCAGGTCTAAACCAGGTCTAAACCAGCACTAAACCAGGACTAAACCAGGTCTAAACCAGGACTAAACCAGGTCTAAACCAGGACTAAACCAGGACTAAACCAGGTCTAAACCAGGTCTAAACCAGCACTAAACCAGGACTAAACCAGGTCTAAACCAGGACTAAACCAGGACTACACCAGGTCTAAACCAGGACTAAACCAGGTCTAAACCAGGTCTAAACCAGGACTAAACCAGGACTAAACCAGGTCTAAACCAGGTCTAAACCAGCACTAAACCAGGACTAAACCAGGTCTAAACCAGGACTAAACCAGGACTACACCAGGTCTAAACCAGGACTAAACCAGGTCTAAACCAGGAGTAAACCAGGTCTAAACCAGGTCTAAACCAGGACTAAACCAGGACTAAACCAGGTCTAAACCAGGTCTAAACCAGCACTAAACCAGGACTAAACCAGGTCTAAACCAGGACTAAACCAGGTCTAAACCAGGACTAAACCAGGTCTAAACCAGGTGTAAACCAGGTCTAAACTAGGACTAAACCAGGTCTAAACCAGGACTAAACCAGGTCCAAACCAGGACTAAACCAGGTCTAAACCAGGTCTAAACAGATGAGGGTGATGCAGATTGAGGTAAATCTTGAGCTTCGCTTCATCTCAGAATCAAAGTAAGTCGATGATCCTGATTAAAAGCTGAACATCTTGGGGGAAAAAAAAACAGCACAAATCAATAAACAGACGACTCCCGGCTCCTGCTGATTTTTATTTTATTGCATTGATTTATTGCATTTTTCTTATGAGAAAAAGGGATTGTAACAGATTACGGGTTTAATATAAGAACATTCTGAATATAGACTGTGGCTGTGGCGTAATCCTCGGGTTTATATGATTCTTATTCAGGAAATAAAACCAAATTGGCATTTTTACAAAAATGTATGAATAAGAAGGTTTGAGGAAGAAAATACAATATTAACTTAACTTCAATATATAAATAATATAATAAAATAAATAAGAACATGAGAAATACGGCTTCAATCTGACCTTTTTAATGACCTGCCCTGATCACTCTGACCTGAGGAAGTGAAAGTAAAACCAACATTTTGGCCCCAGTTTATGTGCATTTATTTCATGTATTTTTGTTTCCAAAATATAAAGATCTAAAGATACTAAAGAACTTCTTGAAAATAAAGTAATAAACATGTCCATCCGTGCACACTGCTCTTAACAGCTAAGCTAACACAGTAACTGAACAATGGCTAAGCTAACAGTCGTTTTCGCCGTTTTCCCGAAAGTGACAGCACCATGACGACGGCCCCGGTGGGCTCGTTCCACAAAATCCCCACTTCCTTTACGTCGAGCCCAATCCCCTTCAATCCACAGATTAAGGACTGCCCTGTAAATCCAAATAAGAGGCTTCAGAAGTCCACTCTGAAGCCTGAGGGGACCAGCCTAAGCTTTAGAATGTTTAATGTGCGAGGGTCCCCGCGGACCAGGAGGGACCCCGGGGTCACATCTGTGTGATCGACATCTGCCGCTGACCTCGTTGACTCCAGAAAAGCATGTTAATCTGCTCTTTAGAGCCGGTGTGGTGCTTTTGAAGCATCGGGCTCTGCGGGTGAAACGCGGGAAACATGAGGCTCTGCGGGTGAGAGGGAAGCATCAGGAGCATCAAGAGCTTAAAGACAGATTTAGTGATTAACCCCGACACAGAGCCGGGGCTTTGTTTGGCAGCCGTCGTTGTTTGGGTCACGTCTCTCTTTTAGCTCAGTCGCCGCAGTCCCCGTTTCAGTTCATTTGAAGTTCATTTGGGAATACGTGATGCATCTGATCTCCTCGGCTTGTTTTTGTGTCAGTTTGGTCTTAACCAGCGTCTTCATCAATATTAGCCTCTCCCCGCTGCTGTTGTGATAATCAAAGTAGCAAACGCCTTATGGGACTTTGGGAATAAATGATCCAAGAGGCCATCAAACTGTTGGCTCGCTCCTACAATTTAAAAAATGGAGCACAATATGTTCTCAAAATCCAATCAATATAATGAGTTTTTTTGTTATTTCAGAGACACATGATCTCAGCATAAGCCTCAGTGCAGTTTGTACCAGCCCCAAACTTTAGCTCCAGATCTGCATCACATTTGAAACGATGAATAGAAATGTATCTAATGCATAAGGCGAAAATCTTTATCTCCAAGTGAAAAAGTCGACACAAAAAGTTTCACAAAAGGGAGTTTACTTCTATCTACAAACTGCCCGAGTTGCAAGATATTCTAGCCTTATGTGAAAAGAGTCTTTGCTGCTCTAGAATGCTAAACAACCACTTATCTACTTTGTGCCTGGAGGTACTTTTTAAACACGGGGATGATCTGTCCAGACAGCCACGGCCTCCTCCACTTTCCTCTTTAGCTCAGTCAATAATCCGCTGCCTTCCAGTTTACACATTCCCGAGACTCTTACACCTTGTCCAAACCTGCGCGCTGCTTCTCAAGGCTATCATTTCTGGCATTTTGCACAGTTTTGCTAGCACGCCATGTTTTCCAAAGCTGCCAAACGTCTGACGTGTCGAGCCGCATCACTGTGTCAAAACAGCGCTATGCTAGGGCTAACGACATGACATAAAACACTGTGGATGCCCCAAGTGACCGTCACGTCAAATACGACCCAGAATAGTCACACAAACACGCGGCGCCGCAGAGTCAGGGCTGAGGCGGATAAAGGTGCCTCAAGTTTTCTGGTCCAACTTAAGATTTAAATGACTTTGGACGGCTTGGGTTTTGCCAAACAGCTCAGGGCATCCTGTTTAATCACATGTACAGCAAATTGAAATATGCAGCTGATGTGAATCCGGGGGCTAATATTTCAGGTCCTACGTAATCACAACATGTAGGACTATGATTAGACTTGTAAAGTATCGTATAATGAAAAAGATGTAAAAACAGGAAAGAGGGATCCAAAGTGTCGTCTTCAGGTCATCGAGGAAACGCCGTGTTTCACTGCGGTGACGTCACTTCTTCACACAGGGGCAGTTTAAAACCAGCAAACCTTTGGGCTGATGTTCATATTCTCAAAACACTTTGGCATAAAATAGACTTCATTATTCTGAGATTGAAACTGTGACATTTTTAAACCAGTGCAAAAGGACAAATTACTGGAGTTTATAGATTTAAACAAAGGAAATGAGATTGTTGATGCTAAAATCCTGATCATTTCTTACAGTGGTCGGGGGATAATTGGTTTTGCTTCACACAGTCAAACAATCAACACATTCAATTATAGAAAAGACTTTTAATAAACTGTACAAACCTGGTTCAGTCTGACTTCTGCCATGTTCTGATTCAGTCTTATTCCCGACTTTCCTCTGGGCCTAAGTAACTCATTAGTACGAGCTAAACGAAGCTCTCCAGCTCTGAAACAAAGGCGTCTTAGAAGACAGAAAGTTGGGCAAAGTTAAAAAATAAGCTTGGAACTGAGAGACAAAATGAGACACATAAGGACGTCTCTCATGTCTTTATGTGTGTCTCTTTGAGGACTGAGGAGGAGATCGCCCGGAGCCACTGCAGCCCGAGACTGAAGCTGGCACATTATGAAACATTTAACTGCATCATTCAGAGGAAGAAGGAAGAAGAACGACAGCGAAAAGCCCCATCAGCTTCACTGTTTCAAACGGGCCGGGCCCATCAGCTTCACTGTTTCAAACGGGCCGGGCCTTGGCGCTGAATCGGGGCATTAGTTTGTCGTATTAGCAGCTCTCAGGGCGGCTCATATTTCTGCAGTGTGTGTGTGTCGTATGAAGAGACTCGTTTGAAAGAGCCACTGTGACCAGGATGTGTGTGTGTGTGTGTGTATGACCCGTGTGTGTGTGTGTGTGTGTGTGTGTGTGCGTCTGTGTATGACCCTTGTGTGTGTGTGTGTGCGTCTGCGTATGACCCTTGTGTGTGTGTGTGTGTGTGTGCGTCTGTGTATGACCCTTGTGTGTGTGTGTGTGTGCGTCTGTGTATGACCCTTGTGTGTGTGTGTGCGTCTGTGTATGACCCTTGTGTGTGTGTGTGTGTGCGTCTGTGTATGACCCTTGTGTGGGGGTGTGTGTGTGTGTGTGTGTGTGTGTGTGTGTGTGTGCGTCTGTGTATGACCCTTGTGTGTGTGTGTGTCTATATATAAAATGTGTTTACCATAAGGTCTGATGTCGTTTTATTTTATGGCCAAAGGAGCAGCATTTCCATGGAAACAAGCAGGAGACCCTCAAAAAAATAAATAAAAATTAAATACAAGGTGAGTTTTCTGAGACGTTTGTGTTGACCTCAGAGGAGACAGTGTGAACGGACTGAACCCACAATCTTTGGTTAGGGGGCAAAAAAACAAACATATAACATTAAAGACATTTACACTGTTTTATTAAAGCTGCACTATGTAACCTTTCTGGTTGAAGGGTATGTCAGCTGCTTGTCTCCACATTTAAAACTACACTGTGGAATATTCCAGTCTCTCCATGAAGCAGGTGCCTGACTGTTCATGTTAAAAATGGTGTATTTTAATGCTTTAAATGGTGTATTTTTTATTATTTAAATTGTGTATTTTAAGGATTTAAATTATGTATTTTTAATGTTATAAAATGAAAAGTTATAATCCATAAAGTTATTTGTGCTTTGTCTTTTTCCAGCTCAGTTCTTTCATCAGTTTTTCTTCGTGCGGCTCAGGCTCATTGTGTTTTCTAAGACGTAACATACAGCTCGTCCGCACATATATGTTACGTCCGCACGGATAAGTCTTTCCTCAACTGTAAAATCCAACCCATTGAATCCATCCAGATCCATCCAGATCCATCCAGGCCCTGGCACTTCTGGAAAACAAAGGTTCATCAAGCGGACGTTTCGTTTTCTGTGTCTGAGCACGAACCAAAGAGCGAAATCCCACAAGAGCAACATCTGCCCACGGTGTGTGTGTGTGTGTGTGTGTGTATGTGGGGGTGTGTGTGTGTATGTGGGGGTGTACATGTGTGTGTACATATGTGTGTGTGCATGTGTGTGTGCACTGTATATGTGCATGTACACATATGTATATGTGCATGTGTATGTACACGTGTGTGTGTGTATGTGCACTGTGTATGTGCATGTATATGTGCATGTGTATGTGCATGTGTATGTGTGTATGTGCACATGTGTGCATGTGTATGTGCATGTGAATGTGTATGTGTGCATGTGTGTGTGCAGCTTTCAGTGACTGACACAGCTACAGCAGCAGTACTACTGTAGTAGTAGTAATAGCAGTAGCAGTAGTAGTAGTAGTAGTAGTAGCAGTAGTAGTAGTAGTAGCAGTAGTAGTAGTAGTAGCAGTAGTAGTAGTAGTAGCAGTAGTAGTAGTAGTAGCAGTGACAGTAGTAGTACATATTCCTGTACCTTGAGAGTCCTGGCTCTCTGACCTCAGGAGGGTTTGGGGTCTCAGTGGGTTTGGGGTCTCAGTGGGGTATTTGGGGTCTCAGTGGGGTATTTGGGGTCTCAGTGGGGTATTTGGGGTCTCAGTGGGGTATTGGGGGTCTCAGTGGTGTATTTGGGGTCTCAGTGGGTTTGGGGTCTCAGTGGGGTATTTGGGGTCTCAGTGGGGTATTTGGGGTCTCAGTGGGGTATTTGAGGTACATGCAGGTCGTGTATCGGGGGAGATTTGTTTATATTTATTTGATATTTCTGCAGTGACTTGGACCAAGGACAACAGTCATTTAAACGTTGATATATTTTTATATTTTAGATGAAAAATAGAAGAGCCATAGACTCGTGTTATTCACAGACGTCAGAAGCTCCGTCCTTTTCATCCTGCAGTTCATTTTAAAACATAAAAACATCTTTTGTTTTTAATAGCGACGGGTCACGTGACCTGCGGTCGCCGCAGTCTCTCGCTCATAGACGGCGAGGCGGGTTTTATTGACGCGTGCACGAGGGAGCGGCCGTTAAATTGAGAGTTCAGATGCATCGAGGCAGAAGCAGCAGAGCCAAAGGCTAACGCTAACGGAAATGGAGCTGTGAAACTTTAAAAACACTGTGGCCTCGTTAATTTAAAAGAACAATGTGAAAGTCACAAACACAAAATGACTTCCTCCTCATAATCGACTTATTCAGACGCAGAAAGACGAGTTTATACGAGGAGTTAAATCACACGGTTTAAAAGACGAATTTAAAAGACGAGGAATAACAGAGAGGAAATGAATACATTAAAAATAAGACACGGATATAAACAACTTACTCCTGTGGGGTATTAAAGAGGAGGTATCTACTCCTGTGGGGTATTAAAGAGGAGGCATTTACTTCTGTGGGGTATTAAAGAGGAGGCATTTACTCCTGTGGGGTATTAAAGAGGAGGTATTTACTCCTGTGGGGTATTAAAGAGGAGGTACTCACTTCTGTGGGGTATTAAAGAGGAGGCATTTACTCCTGTGGGGTATTAAAGAGGAGGCATTTACTTCTGTGGGGTATTAAAGAGGAGGTATTTACTCCTGTGGGGTATTAAAGAGGAGGTACTCACTTCTGTGGGGTATTAAAGAGGAGGCATTTACTCCTGTGGGGTATTAAAGAGGAGGTATTTACTCCTGTGGGGTATTAAAGAGGAGGTATTTACTCCTGTGGGGTATTAAAGAGGAGGCATTTACTCCTGTGGGGTATTAAAGAGGAGGCATTTACTCCTGTGGGGTATTAAAGAGGAGGTATTTACTTCTGTGGGGTATTAACTGTAACAAACATGAACATGGGTGATGTAGGCTTGTGGGCGGAGCCTCGTACATGGGTGATGTAGGCTTGTGGGTGGAGCCTCGAACATGGGTGATGTAGGCTTGTGGGCGGAGCCTCGTACATGGGTGATGTAGGCTTGTGGGCGGAGCCTCGTACATGGGTGATGTAGGCTTGTGGGCGGAGCCTCGTACAGACCTCACAGCTAACCATAAGGATCATTTGATTAGGCTCTGGGACATGGACATTAAAACGTCTTCAGACGTGTTTTTGAGGAGGGAGGTGCTTTACAATATGGTCTATGAGTTTAAATAACACCTCCACTTTAACCTCCACCTGCAGGTTTAACCCGACATGTCGTGTCCTCACGTGCTCCTCCTAATGGGATTAAGTAGAGCAGATACAGTTGTAATGGTTAAAAATGCATGAGTCTATATGAAGTGCATATATAAAGTGTATATATACGGTGTGTGTGTGTATATATATATATATATATATATATATATACGATGTATAGACACACATTTCTATACAGTTTCATCAAATTTGTACCGATATGAATCATTTATGTTCTAACAGCGCAGCCTTAAAATGATGTAATGTTCTAAATGTTCTGTGTTTTAGCTCAAATGTAAAAATAAGATCTGAGAAAAATTAATCTGAAATCAAACATTTTAACATTTTACAAAGAAAACAAAAGTCACTCCCTTTAGACACGTAAAGAGTCAGATCACACAAAGTACATTTAAACTGAGAGTCAGAGTTAAAATACACAGATTCTTATTTGTTTTACAGTGTTTTGGTGCAAAACATATGAATATTTGATGTGCTGGTGTTTTTCACGCTGGTGTTTTGCTCCAACATTTTAACAGGAAATAAATGAGTCCGTGCGTCTGAGGAGGAACAGATTTTATTTATGCAAATAACAAACTTAAAATAACAACATTAGAAATCACACGTTTTATATCATGTTTTGGACTGTGTACTTTTGTGTCCTACCTTTGTCTCCATGGAGATTTCATTGCTTTGCCTGGAATGTCCCACAGTATGGCATTTCATTTATCTAAGCTTCACTATAAACAGGGAAGCTCCTGCACAGATCTGACCTTAAGCAATAAGATCTCCATGGAAACAAGCGACGGCCCCTCCCCCGGAAAACGTACACATGTCGTCTAAGTATTTGTCAAATCTCTGCTATCAAAGTATTTTTATAATCAATAAAAGTGATTTTACAGTGAGTACATGAGTATGTGAGTACATGAGTATGTGAGTACATGAGTATGTGAGTACATGAGTACATGAGTATGTGAGTACATGAGTATGTGAGTACATGAGTACATGAGTATGTGAGTATATGAGTACATGAGTATGAGTACATGAGTATGTGAGTACATGAGTATGTGAGTACATGAGTATGTGAGTACATGAGTATGTGAGTACATGAGTACATGAGTATGAGTACATGAGTATGTGAGTACATGAGTACATGAGTATGAGTACATGAGTATGTGAGTACATGAGTACATGAGTATGAGTACATGAGTATGTGAGTACATGAGTATGTGAGTACATGAGTATGTGAGTACATGAGTATGTGAGTACATGAGTATGTGAGTACATGAGTACATGAGTACATGAGTACATGACTATGTGAGTATGAGCTGATAAATCTCATTACATTTTAAAGTTCACAGAATCGAAAACAATACAAACCATCACCACTAAACCTGCTCCCTCTTGAATTAACACATCTGAGCTGTACACCTGAATGGCTCCTCTGGACACCTGCGTGGCTCCTCTAAATGGCTCCTCTGGACACCTGAATGGCTCCTCTAAATGGCTCCTCTGGACACCTGCGTGGCTCCTCTGGACACCTGAGTGGCTCCTCTGGACACCTGAATGGCTCCTCTAAATGGCTCCTCTGGACACCTGAATGGCTCCTCTAAATGGCTCCTCTGGACCCCTGAATGGCTCCTCTGGACACCTGAATGGCTCCTCTGGACACCTGCGTGGCTCCTCTAAATGGCTCCTCTGGACACCTGAATGGCTCCTCTAAATGGCTCCTCTGGACACCTGCGTGGCTCCTCTGGACACCTGAGTGGCTCCTCTGGACACCTGAATGGCTCCTCTAAATGGCTCCTCTGGACACCTGAATGGCTCCTCTAAATGGCTCCTCTGGACCCCTGAATGGCTCCTCTGGACACCTGAATGGCTCCTCTGGACACCTGCGTGGCTCCTCTGGACACCTGCGTCGTGGCTCCTCTGGACACCTGCGTGGCTCCTCTGGACACCTGCATGGCTCTTCTGGACACCTGCGTGGCTCCTCTGGACACCTGCGTGGCTCCTCTGGACACCTGCGTGGCTCCTCTGGACACCTGCGTGGTCTTCTGGACACCTGCGTGGCTCGTCTGGACACCTGCGTGGCTCGTCTGGACACCTGTGTGGCTCCTCTGGACACCTGCGTGGCTCCTCTGGACACCTGCGTGGCTCTTCTGGACACCTGCGTGGCTCCTCTGGACACCTGCGTGGCTCCTCTGGACACCTGAATGGCTCCTCTGGACACCTGCGTGGCTCCTCTGGACACCTGAATGGCTCCTCTGGACACCTGCGTGGCTCCTCTGGACACCTGAATGGCTCTTCTGGACACCTGCGTGGCTCCTCTGGACACCTGCGTGGCTCTTCTGGACACCTGCGTGGCTCGTCTCACTACTTCATCCCACTTCTTGACATCCCATGACTGTGATATTTTTGATGTTTGGCTGGAGAAGTGGGTCACCGGCTCTGCTTCTCTGCGCGTTAGCCAAGTGTACAACAGGATAGCGCTTGGATGTCTGTGGCTTTGCTCTGGAGCTGCTGGAGTTGGCAGTGGGTGGTGTAAGACGCCCGCGGGTGTAGATCTGTAACAAACTGGACTCCTGTGTGCACTTCCAGACAAAGTCACTCCACATAAGAGGCATCACTGAAGCAGCAGATGGAGAGCACAAAGTCAAACTAGAAGAAAAATACTGCTCCAGTTAAAGGTGCACTTTGTAACTTTTCTGGTACAGACTCGGCCGTCGGCTTGTTTCCATGGAGATGTTATGACTTTGCCCGGAGTGTTCCACAGTACGGCATTAAAGTTTATTCAGAAGGAGACACCACATGCTCACAGTAAAAGTAAGACGCAGGAGAAAAAGCAGATAAATTAACTATGAATTACCTTAAATATATAAATAAAAAGCAGGCAGCAGACGCCCCCAAGCAGAAATTACCTTTAAGTAGGATTCGTAGTACATTATGAGTAGAAGTACTCACCAAATGCACTGCTTGCATAAATAATATAAAGGGAAAGTACTTACAAATACTACACATCTTCATTACTACTTCAGTTTCCTCTCCCCCTCAGCTGAACTACAGTAAATACAAAACACATCTGACACTGCTTTCTAATGGGTCTACTACTACTACTACTACTATTACTACTACTATTACTACTACTACTACTGCTACTACTACTATTACTACTACTCCTCCTACTGCAGTTTGCTCATATTTGTCTTATGTTCCTCTCTGACTGAAGTATTGGCTCGTCACGGCGGCGGCGCCTTCACTCAGACTCTTTAAGCTTTTGATTATAGCATAATTTATAGCAACAGTGGCACTTAGCATGCCGCTCGCCGCTCGCCGCTCCCCGCTCGCCGCCGCCCTCGCCCCGCTGCAGCTCGTTCATATTTACATAAGAGGAGTGATGATCGATGAGGTGCGTTGCAGGTTTATCATGGATCATATATTCATTAATACGACAGCGATAAAAAGACCATGAGCTGAATCTTAAAATCCCAGAATGCAACGCTCCAGAGCTGCTGACGTGTGACGGACGATGTCACACATACTCATGGTTCATTTAGTCTGTGTCTTTGAATGGCCCACGCTGAGGTAGTGGTCAGACAGCAGCACTACAGTCTGCCCCTAGTGGTGAAGTGTGAGAAAACAACAGTCTGATTATAAACTTTAACTTATATTGACCTGATCTGTGGGTTTGGGTTTGGAGAACTCGTGGACTGGATGTGCACGACGGAATGAAGCTTTCTGCTGGTCTCTATGGAGATGTTTTTTCTCTGCCTAGAATGTTCCTCAGTATGGCATTAAACTTGAAAAAGTCTTAATTGCTAAAAAAAACAAACCTTGAAAACCATGCATGCTTATTGAAAGTGCGGTCCCCGCTCCACAGATCTGACCAGTCACTAGTGGGGTCCACTCATTATCTTCATTAGTTAATGCTACACTGTGGAACATTCAAGACCCAGAGCTGTTCAGCTTTGGCAGATATGAAGCTATTACTAAAGTGTGATGAGTATGAAAACACCATAAACATTTATTTGTATTCTTAAAAGGAAAAATAAAGCTCCATCTTCCCCTGACTTCTCGTCTTTTCTCATTCCACCTCAGCGGGGGTTCACGCCGGGCATGATGGGTAATGCGGTCCAGTAATTGTCTGCTTATACTGCGAAGAACCTGGTGAAAGTTACTGCAAAACAACACAACATCCTCTGGGCAAAGCATCCCATTTCAGAGTGTCCAGACTATGAATACTAAAGACCTGCTCACAGCGCCGCGTGAGGCGCCGCAGAGCCGCCGTAGAGGCGCCGTAGAGCCGCCACGGCCATTTAGATCAGTGCCATTTTTCACAGCGGCTTTTGAAACCATTTGTCATAATAAGACTCACATTTGAGCCACGTGGAACATGTCTGACGCTGCAGCGCACGTAGCACATTAGTGCACAGTTTGCACTCTTTTTTGCATCAAACCACATTATTATTATTGTGTATTTTTGCACAGACGGCTGCTCATGCAACGAGTTCATTACATCTGGTGTCAAATGTAATCATGTTTATCTGGGTGCAGATAAACAAAAGAACATCGTTTCAGTACAAATAAAATAAATAATAATAATAACAAAGATAATTTATGTTTCCCGGCTCAGCTAATATTAAACCGGCTACGTTAGCTAAAGGCTGTTGCATGTTCACATCAAATTATATGAATTGGATTTGTGTCTCCATGTGTGACCAGTTAATTACATTTCACACATAAAGGAAATGAACTCAGGGAGTGAAACGTCACAACTTCAGCTCCAAATGAAGCTCATCGAGGCTCGAGCAGGTGAGTCTCAGAGCAACCGAAGAGCCAATGAGGAGCCAGGCTGCTGAAGGTAACGCCCCGTCCCGCCCACACACTGGTTTAGCAGGGTGTGGTCGCTTAGCAACGCTGTCAATCAAACCTGTTGCTAACGCTAACAGGAGCGACCTCGGGGAAAGAAGGACCTGATTTGTCTGTTATTAATGTTCATGTCTTGATTTACAGACACAATAGTGAAATAAAAACCCCAGGATCATGTAGAGGGTTAATACGAACATTTAAGACCAACATGACGAATCAGTGGAGGCGGAAGGTGCACCTATGATCACTTCCTGTTTGGAACGCAACGGCTAGCAGGTTAGCTACGTCCATTTATATAAACAGTTTATGATTTCACATCGTAGAAAGTGATTTTCATCTGGTAGCAATAGAAAAACTGCTTTCAAAATGATCCTAAATATGCTGTAATGTTTGTGCTGAGGTCCATGTTTGTGCTGAGGTCCATGTTTGTGCTGAGGTCCATGTTTGTGCTGAGGTCCATGTTTGTGCTGAGGTCCTGTATGATTAAACCTTGCGCGTTTGAATGGACGACACAGCTGTGAGGGCGAAGCATCAGACTCGCCGCACGATTCGTTAAACAATCAGGATGATACATTTCCGTGTTTAATTCTCATGTTCCAAAGTGCAGCTCCGTCCTCGCCTCTATAGAACCGAATCACATTATGTGCGAGTGAGAAAACAACAACCTGCATTTGTAGCATCTGCCTCCTGACACACACACGCTCATCTGGGCTCGGCTGCTTTTGCTGAACAGGCAGAAAACCATATAAAGATGCCAAATGGGTAATATGTTAAATAAGCTACAGAATGCACTCAGTGAAGTACTTGTTCTGAGTACTTTTAATGCTCTTACGGTAAGATAAGGAGGTCAAACTTTGCCAATTTCACGTCAAAGATTTGCAAGCCCATAACAATGCATCACCTGAGTGCTTGAGCGCAGACTTTAAAGACAACACAATTAAAGGGGATGGCAGTTATGTTTAATATGCAAATTCAACCTGGCACAAGTGCAAAGATGCCGAGAATGAGACAGAACGTGTCCGGGCCTGTCAGCGTGACGTCGTCGTGGTTACAGCGACGTGTCATCAAATCTGTCAGACCAAACCGCGCCAAGAAAATGTTTAGCCAAGATTCCAAATGTGTCTGATGGTTAAGTTTTTCTACTTTTATATTTGTGGATTAATCAACAGAATGCAGCGACGGAGCAGAGTAACACGGAGCGAGAGTCCAGAATAACTTTTATATTTACACTTTTATATTTAGTCGACTGAATCTGAATCTGTGATCGTCAGACTGGTTTCATTTAAAAATATATGTTCTATTTATACTTTTTGTCATTGCAGGCATTTTATTACAGATCAAAACATATTTAAAACACCTTTTATTACTTTTTTAAACTTTAACCTCAACAACGGAAAATCAGGACGGCGCCCACAACAGAAAAACATAAAGCGGCGAGCAGAGAGGGCGAGCGGCGAGCAGAGAGGGCGAGCGGCGAGCAGAGAGGGCGAGCGGCGAGCAGAGAGAGCAAACACACTGGGCTCACGCAATTTAAAACGTCCAAAAATAACTGGGAGCAAAACTATGAAAAAAAAACTAAAAATAAACAAAAAATAATCGACACAAACTGATGATGAAAAAATAAGAGAAAAATACAAGAAAAAAACAGGATCAACTTTAATGAAGTGAAAAAAACTTCAAGAGGAAATAAAAAAAACAGGGAAAAAGGCAAAAACAAACAGAGAGTGGCGTGTTCGGTCTGTGGCGTCTTTATCTTTAACGCTGTAGTTTCGTTTTCGGCGCCGCGGCGAGACTCAGGTCAAAAAAGAATCGTTTCTTCTGACGGTCCCTAAAGTAAAAGATCGAAACACAAACTCACCTCAAACAGGAGCCGAGGGAAACGGACTCCCCCAAAACCTCCACGATCATAAACCTGCCTCCTCTTCCTCTCCTCCTCCTCCTCCTCATCCTCCTCTCACAGGAACCAAGAGTTAAACTGACTCCCTCAAAACCTCCCACAGGAATTTGCACCAGACCATGACACACCTTCCTCCTCCACCTCTCCTCCTCCTCCTCCTCTCCAAAAGATGATAATCCCCCTCCTCTCCCTTTTCTCTCCTCTCCTTTCTGTCCCTCCTGTTCCATTTCCTCCTCTCCCTCTTCTCTCTTTTCCTCCTTTCTCTCTCTCCTCCCTCTTCTCTTTTCCTCCTCTCCTTTCTCTCCCTCCTGTTCCATTTCCTCCTCTCCCTCTTCTCTCTTTTCCTCCTTTCTCTCTCTCTCTCCTCCCTCTTCTCTTTTCCTCCTCTCCTTTCTCTCCCTCCTCTCCCTCTCATCCCTTTTCCTCCTTTCTTTCCTCTCCTTTTTCTCTCCTCTTCCTTCTGCATCTCACAAAAAAATCTCCTCCAAATATATCACATTTATTTATTGATGTTTGTGAAATACTTTTGCCCTGCAGCCCGTGAAGGGGGATCTGTGCACGTCGCCAGGGAAGATTCAAACGCATCAATTATGATCGGAAACGGTGGAATGAGAGAAGCCGATTTGTGCTCCCCAGAGACGCGCCGCAGGATGAACGCCGCGGCGAACGAGAACGACAAAAAGCCCCTGAGCCATTGTTCTGAGATTAAGGACGAGGAGCCGACGGCGGAGCCTGAATAATTCACACGTGTGCACGAGAACACGCGTGAGTGTGCATGTGTCAGAGCGGGGACGGAGCACCGGGGTCAAAGGTCATCGGTTTGTGAGTATTTGGTAAGAGAAAACAGCGGGACAGAAACAGAACAGAGTTTGGATCATTTCACTTGAGTGTGATTGACAGGTGGATCAGCCAATCAGAGACAGGCTGGGCTTTGTGTAACAGAAATAATAAAAAGAAAAAAATATATATCACAGGGGCAGAAAAACATGTCGGATTTGGACAGAATCAGTGAGAGAGAAGAGAGAGAAGCCTAAACTCCAGAGAAATGTGATTTTATTTGTAAATCAGAGGCGACCAATGAGCTCTTTCGTTTCACATGAGTCACTGAAATAAACAAATCTGATTGGACGATCACGTTTGAGCAGATTTGAGACGCAGCGGAGGACGAGGGACGAGACCAATGAGACTAAAAAACACAGATCAGACTGGATTTAACAGACACAGTGAAAGGATAAACATCTTTACATTTACAGATTATTATGACTAAATCTGAGTCTGTAAGAAAATGTGTTTATATCACCGTCTGTGCCCACTGTGCCCCGTCGTCTCCAGCTCCAGCCCTTGAAGGCGTGTTATCAGTTTGAAGACACGGCTTTGACACACACACGGCTTTGACACACACACGGCTTTGACACACACACGGCTTTGACACACACACGGCTTTGACACACACTAAGTCCTGATCTTAAACTGGGAGATTAGCAAAGGGCTAATCGTCAGGAACAATTAATTATACATGTGGACGAGGTCGGGCCGATATCACAACGAGAAACTCATTATAATTCTGTCCCGCGCTGAAAGACGACTTAGCGAGATCACACACGCCGCGCTCCATCACACGCCTGTTACTGCACATACGGGGCCACTTAGGTTTACGCAGCCGTGAACATTTAGTATTTACAATGTTACCGCAGCCATGAGGGACTCGACACAAAGTGCAAACTATTAGATCCACTCAGGAAATAAATGTATAAAAGTTTGTGGAGGAGCTTCAGTCGTTTCCTTTTAAATTGGACTGAGTTCGTGCCAAGGTTCTTTGGAGTCAGCGAATCACAGAACAACACGATTGTGTTTAAAAATACAGACCATTTCATAAACTAGACGTAATATCATTCTTTATTTGTTTTATCAGTTTACAACTCATAGTATATTCTGTACAGCACTGAAGGCACAAAACAAACAAAAAAGATATAATAATAAACATAAGTATATACAAAATATACAGAATAAATAAGTCAATCTATTTTAGTATAAAAGCTACCGAGCATGTGCTTGGATGAACCTGTCGAATGCGATTTCCCGTTCACCGGTGCTGTTGTTTCTTATGCATATATGGCATCCATTGAAACCAGTTCAAGTGGCAGCATGAGGAAGAATCTCATTTGTAACAAAAATAAGTTTATTGTAGAATATTTCACATCCTCAGAGCGTCTCAAAAACAAACAAAAGTCATCAGCAGGACTTGATTGTCATGCACCATCGTATGGCATCTGAACAGTGCGTTTGTACATGTGTGAGCGTGTACTGTACCTTTAAGTGCTCGTGTGACATAACATCTGTAGAAAAATAAATAAGATCCTTTTGACTGATCATGTCCCCTGTACGCTTGGCATTTCACTAACGATACGGCACCATGAGCATCAGGCTAGCACTGGGCTAGCATTAGGCTAGCACTGGGCTAGCACTGGGCCAACACTGGGCCAGCACTGGGCCAGCATTGGGCCAGCATTAGGCTAGCACCGGGCTAGCACTGGGCCAGCACTGGGCTAGCACTGGGCCAGCATTGGGCCAGCATTAGGCTAGCACCGGGCTAGCACTGGGCTAGCACTGGGCTAACACTGGGCCAGCACCGGGCCAACACTGGGCTAACACTGGACTAGCACTGGGCCAGCACTGGGCTAACACTGGGCTAACACTGCTGCATGTGTCAGAGAGGGGAGTAATCAGGTCACAGCCCCACGAAGGAAACACTGATTAAACAGAAATTCTGGGTCAAGAGCTGATTGGAATTCACTCCAACTCCTCACACATCTGCTGTGAGGTGGAGGCGAGAGGGGGGCGAGGTGGAGGCAAAGGGAGGCACAGGACAAGCTGGAGGCGAGGGGAGGGACAGGACGAGGTGAAGGAGAGGGGGGAACAAAGCAAAGGACCGGGACGAGATGGAGGCAAAGGGAGGGGCAGGATGAGGTGGAGACACGGGGGGGAGACGAGGGGAGGGACAGGACGAGGTGGAGGCGAGGGGAGGGAACAAGGAGGAGGCAAAGTGTGGGAGGCGAGGAGGGGGGCAGATCGATGGATTTGGTAAGGCAAAACGATTAAAATTTACTCAAACGCTGATTAAGTTGAACACAAAAGACAAAAGATTCAAACGGGCGCAGCTTTAACATAACGATCTCATCATAAAGTTTACAGCAACCAGGCAAAACATTATGACCACCTGCCCTGTGTGACGTCCAGCCCTGATTAATGACGGCTAACTCATGCTAACTCATGCTAACTCATGTGTTTGATCGACAGGGGCGTTAGCTTCCTCCTGACACTTCTGAAGGACACTGACTCGGCCCGTCATGATAATCACTACATCCACTTATTATTCAGCAAATGAAAGCTGGAAAAGTACATTTTGTGGGCAAATTTGGGATATTTTTGTTGTACTTTGATCAGATTTGAGCTGTAGCGGGTTGAAAAAGTTACTTCTGTGTCTAATTATAGCTTCATTCTTCTGTTTATTTGTTGCGGCTCAGGTTTTTAATGAGACTGTGTGTTTAAAAATGGTTTTGTGTCAGTGGAATAAAGTCGTTTCAAAATGTTTTATCATGACAGGCCTAACACTGACCACAGGAACGCCCCTCGCCATTTTAGAAACACAAAACGTTGTAGGAGTGAAGACGTTTGGCTGCTCATCCAAGCCGCGGCTTGGATGAGCAGCCAAACGTCTTCACTCCTACAACTTTTCGTCCAGTTTCAGGTTTGAATTTTTGCTTTACTCTGGATCAGATGTGGCCAAATTGATTCTTTGACATGTCCTTTGCAGTGGTCAAAACGTCACGCCTCGTCCGTACACCGTAGCTACATCGTGGAGTCACATGGAGAGATTACATTCTGTGCTACTTAAAGTAATGTGCCCGTGATAAATACCTCACACTGTGGAAAGAAGCAAACAGGACAAGGCACTTGGTTTGGAACAATATCATTATAACGTCTTTAGTCTTTAGTTAAAAGGAGTTTGATGCTCCAAAACTTCCAGATAGTCCGGCTCCGTGTGCAAGTTTGCCTTGAGTTCAAAGTACTCGTTCTTCGTTTGCTCTAGCATCACTTTGCGCGGTCTTGTGTACATAATTGTCTCCATCAGTTTTAACTCCTCCTGATGTCCGGGGACCTGCATGTCCACCGCCGACTGAAGCTGGGGCATGTTTTTACGAAGGTATTCCGTAATCCCGAGTTGCTGTAGCTCCTTTTCCCGCTCCAAAATGTTCCTGTAAAGTGAGTTTGGATTTGCAAGCGTGACAAACTCCGCAGCACACTCTCCTGGTAAAGACCGGTACTTTGCGTTTCCGGTGAGCGGGGAAGTGTTCTCTTTTTCCATGATACTCCGGCAGACTTGGTGTTTCATTCCGGGATCTTCCACGCTGTAATCCATATCTGCGTCGTGCTCTTTGTGTTGCGCGCAGTAAGTTGGGTTGCGGCAGATTTGGACGATCGGACTGTGCGATCTTTCTTCGTACAAAGTAGACGGCCCGGTGCGTTGCGTTAGCGTATGATGCGTTGTCTTTTGTCCGTACATACTGTAGTGGAGGTGGATCGGACTGCTGCTCGAGTTCTCACGAGGTTGTTCTTCTAGCGCCTTTCTTTTAGCCCTTCGTCTCCTTCTGTGCACGACGAACACCACCAACCCGGCAGAGCAGAAGATTATCAACAAAATAAAGACTAGCATGCTCAGAATTAGCACGGACAAAGGTACAGTGTCTGTCAAGGAGCTAAACAAGCCTCTTCCTGTGTTGTCAGGGCCGAGCGTGGCCGTGACAACATCCCCTTCCTCCGGGTAGTACGTCCCTAAACCCGGACACAGCATCTCATGACGGAGGCTCCTCAGTTCGGACTGTACCACTTTCTTTGGCGTGTGGCACAAAATGGAGCCTACCACTGTGTCTCTTTTCAGTTTCTCCACCCACTGTTTTAAGCTAAGCAAGTCGCAGCTGCAGTCCCAGGGGTTGTCCTCCAAATATATCTGCTCCAGGGAGTCGAGCTGGTCCAGCACGTTGCTCACTGGCAGGTGCATGAGTAGATTTTTACGCAAGTTTAATTTGTTGAGAGGGACATTACGGAAGATTTGCGGTGGAAGCGAGCTAAGGAGGTTGTTATTCAAAGACAGGAGTTTCAGATTTGGGAGCGGGTTAAACGTGCCGGGAGCGATCTCTTTAATCAGGTTGTATTCCAGGTATAAGAACTCAAGGTTGTGGAGCCCAACAAACATGGTAGAGAAGAGTTTTTCGATTCTGTTCCCGTTCAAATAGAGTTTCTTCAGACTGCTCAAGCTTAGAAAAGTTTCATTGTCTATGTAATCAATTCTGTTGTTGGCCAGGTTCAGTAATTCCAAACGATCATATGTGACAAAGTCGGACTTGCGGAGTTGTTGGATCATATTCCCGGTCATGACCAGCTTAGTCGGGCTTTGCTGGAGTATCCCAATTTCTGAAACCTCCTGGATCCCTTGGTCTTGACAGTGCATCAAAAATCCTGTCACTGGATGATTGTGACACGCACAGAACTCGACACAAGGGCTGCCCGGAAGGTGAGACGGAGTCGGTGCTTTGGAGTCGTCTTTGGCGTCACCTTGTTTGGGAATCTGATTCAGTTTGGACGAGGGGGTGACGACCATGTCCAGGGACTTTGAAGGTTCCTCCAGGTTGATTTCAGCGTGGGAGGGGCAGAGCACGTCCCTTTTAACTTTGGCCAGAATGATCCCTTTAAGTTGATGCGGATGACTGCAGACCACGTCGCTAATGGCCGATTGCGCTCGCATGTTTTCCATCCAGATTTTTAAATGCAAAATGTCACAATCGCAAACAAAATCATTGTCCTCCACGAGTAGTTCCATGATGCGCCCTATGTGCTCCAGGAACCCGACGTAGGGCAGAGTCTGAAGCTTATTGCCCCGTAAGTCGAGATGGGTGAGGGGCACGAAGCGGAAGATGTTGTTGGGTAAAAACTCGATGGAATTATCATTGAGGATTAGGACTTTGAGTCGGATCAGTTTGTTGAAGGCCCCCGGCTCGATGACCCGGATAAAATTTGTATCGGCTTGGAGAAACTCTAGATTCACCAGGCCTTGAAAAGTGTCCTCTTTCAGGGTGACGAGGAAATTGCTATTTATGTGGAGTTTCCTCAGTGATCCGAGAGAGCTGAAGACCCCTGGCTCCAACTCTTGTATGCTATTACCCCCGATGTGCAGTGAGAGGGCGTGCTTAAGCCCTTCCATCTCCTCGGCGCGCAGCTCCACCAAGTCATTTTTGTACAGGTTTAGGTGGAAGGGCACGCCTGCTGGGACTTTGATTTGGGAGATTTTGGTTATGTTCCGCTGTTCACAGTTCAAATACAAGATGCCATCTTTGCCCTCGCATGAACACAGGGAATCGCAGGATTCGCTGAGGGAGGAGGATGTTTCCTCAGAGGGGGGGATTTCTTGGGATTTGGCCACGGACAAGAACAAGGCGATGAAAATGAGCCAGGACTGCATCTCTGCAGATCTGAAAGAAACACAAGAGAAAAGATTGTTTTACTATCGGCACCGTGACATTTGTCATAATATGAATCAACCAAAAAAGTTTTTATAGTGAATATATTATGAATCTGGACAAGACCTGGAATAAACCACAACTTTAACAAGATTTCAATCAATTTAACACAATTTAATCACACAAACACACTCTCACACACACACCCCAACACACACACACACAAACACACACACAAACACACACACACAAACACACACACACAAAGTCCATGCGTAAATAATTGGCTGCAGCTGGTTGTTGTTTAAATGTCCCAATAATTGCCATTTGGTTTAATTACAATTCCATTTAAATTTTAATTGCAGACCAGGAGTAAGCACACAGTCTTCAGTAAAGACGAGCGTAAAGTCCTTGCAGAGGCTGGACACAGGCTGGACACAGTCTGGACACAGGCTGGACCGACGCTGGACACAGGCTGGACACAGTCTGGACACAGGCTGGACACAGGCTGGACATACATGACTTTTACAGTCTGGACACAGGTTGGACGTAAAGGCAGAGGCTGAAGTGCATTAAGACATAATGAACATGTCTGACACTGTCAAACGATCGCTCGTCCCAAAGGATCCTGTCATTAAACTTTCATGAGCTACAACAACTGAACTTTAGTTGGAAAAGTGCAAGTGCGTAAAATGACATATAAATGTTCATTGTATGCATGAGCGGAGGTCACACTCATCCCCAACACTGGAGAACAGGCTTTATATAGTCATAATCTATTAAAAATGTATCAAATGAAAAGGCGGAACAGTGTTAACAAGGGCGCGGTCCCAAACCGAGCGGTGAACGTTTCTTTATATAGATGCATCCTTGTCTCTTTTAGGAATTTGCATCTGAAAATGGCTTCACAGGGAGCCGTATATAACTGTAAACAATCCTGCACATAACTCAGGCTGCTGCAGTATTTAAGACGCTGAGGAACTAAACTAAATGACGCTATGAAATGTATTGTTGTGATGGAGCCGTCTCCTCAACAGGGATTTACAAAACATCCATCCATCCGTGTTCCTCTTATCCGGGGTCGGGCAGCGATCCAAACAAAGACTCCCACCTCCTTTTATCCCTTTATCGTTCACATTTATCTGGGAGAGAAAACTCATCGTCTCTTAGAAGCTGCAGGGTCCAAACTTCAGTCTGATGCTGAGAAAAAGGGTAAAGTTTTTTTATACCGTGAAAAAATCATAATGTTCCACTGATAATAATTATGTAAACAAACTAAACCTTGGACTGGAAAAAATAAAATTAAAACAAAATGAAGATAGTTTTTTAATGGTATTTGTAATTTCATCTTTGTTCTGATGCTGATTAAGAATCATACACAAAGTTTACATCCGAGTCTTTAGATTCGATACCAGTTTAGTCCAAATAAATATCTGTGTTTGAAGTATTTGATCAGCTCTAAACCAGGGCTGGTCTTATTTTTACTCCAAAGCTTTTTATTTCTATTTATATAAATCACACTTGGACTTTTACCGTGGTATTTAACGACAGCCCCACATCAAACTGTTAAATAAATCAAACATATAAGACGATAGGAGGTGAATATGTTTTATCAAAGTGTGAATAATCTCTGCAGTGACTCAGAGCGATTATGTCCCACAGAAATCCCTCGTACTTCAATGATTTTTTACCCTTTGTGTATATTTGACCAAAGACAATGACTCATAACAATGAAGCATCAAATCAGAGCGTTTAAACCCACTTCAAGAACACATTTAGAAACAGACCCATCGGAGACGGAGAGAGAACAGTCTCCCCCGAGAGAAAACGGAGAGAAAACGGAGAGAAAACGGAGATCAGATCACTCGACTCGAGCCAGTGATTAGACAAAGACTTTAAACACGTGTGGAGGTGAATGGAGGTGCAATAGAGTCTTAATTGAGACGAGTAATGGGAGTAATGAGGGAGTAATGGGGGAGTAATGAGGGAGTAATGGGGGAGTAATGGGGGAGTAATGGGGGAGTAATGGGAGAGTAATGAGGGAGTAATGGGGGAGTAATGAGGGAGTAATGGGGGAGTAATGAGGGAGTAATGGGGGAGTAATGGGGGAGTAATGGGAGAGTAATGGGGGAGTAATGGGAGAGTAATGGGGGAGTAATGGGAGAGTAATGGGGGGTAATGGGAGAGTAATGGGGGAGTAATGGGAGAGTAATGGGGGGGTAATGGGGGAGTAATGGGAGGGTAATGGAGGAGTAATGGGGGAGTAATGGGAGAGTAATGGGAGAATAATGAGGGAGTAATGGGGGAGTAATGGGAGAGTAATAAAGGAGTAATGGGGGAGGCGGAGGCTCGTTGTCGTAAACCATTGTCCCAATTAAAGTAGATTTCCATGGATCAGGGGCCAGACGGAGCAGAGGATCACTGAGCGTCTGGGACAGATGAAGAAGACGAGAAGAAAGTAAATGACAAATATAAAAACAGAAGGATATGACGAAGAAGTAGAAGAAGAGACACAGGCCTGAAAACACAGAGGACTGAAGGATGAAGAAGAGGAGAAGAAAGTAAATGACAAATATAAAAACAGAAGGATATGACGAAGAAGAAGAGACATGAATGAAACACAGGACTGAAGGATGAAGAAGAGGAGACAGGAGCCTAAAGACGCACAGGACTGAAGGATGAAGAAGAGGAGACAGGAGCCTAAAGACGCACAGGACTGAAGGATGAAGAACACGGTTTAGTACAGGGGTCAGTAGTAGTAGTAGTAGTAGTAGTAGTAGTGATGGTGCTGGTGGTGTTGTGGTAACAGTCGTAGTAGTAAGAGGAGGATGGGGGACATATGATCGTCATAGTAAATTAGAATGTACATTGAATTTAGTTTAAATATTAAAGTCAAAATGAAGTATTCATGATTTCCACTGTCTGAAATACTGCATTGCTGAGTATAATTACTTATACTGAAGTACTAAGAGTTGTACACAGTGTGAGTACTGTGCTCCACCTCAGGTCCCTGTCTGTCCTTCAGTCGGATTTCTCCACACGTTTTAAGCCACAACATTTGTCAAAGCTTCAAATCCATCACTTACACTGCACCACTTCAGCACCACCGCCTCAGCACCACCGCCTCAGCACCACCGCCTCAGCACCACCTCAGCACCACCTCAGCACCACCTCAGCACCACCACTTCAGCACCACCGCCTCAGCACCACCGCCTCAGCACCACCTCAGCACCACCGCCTCAGCACCACCTCAGCACCACCACCTCAGCACCACCACCTCAGCACCACCACTTCAGCACCGCCGCCTCAGCACCACCACCTCAGCACCGCCTCAGCACCACCACCTCAGCACCGCCTCAGCACCACCACTTCAACACCACCGCCTCAGCACCACCACTTCAGCACCACCACCTCAGCACCACCTCAGCACCACCTCAGCACCACCACTTCAGCACCACCGCCTCAGCACCACCTCAGCACCACCTCAGCACCACCACTTCAGCACCACCACCTCAGCACCACCTCAGCACCACCACTTCAGCACCACCGCCTCAGCACCACCTCAGCACCACCTCAGCACCACCACTTCAGCACCACCACCTCAGCCCCACCTCAGCCCCGCCTCAATCACCTCAGCTCCACCTCAGCTCCACCTCAGCTCCACCTCAGCTCCACCTCAGCTCCACCTCAGCTCCACCTCAGCCCCACCTCAGCTCCACCTCAGCCTTCACACGAGTCCTGGAGCTGTGTTTATTGAAGTGCAGTGAGTCGTGGAGCGGCGTGTCGTTTTATCTCGAGCGTTTGTAGAAAACGCTCGTGGAATGTCGTCTGTCGTCTTTGGTGTAAATACTGTTCACTGTGTGAATGTAGAAATACCACTGAGGTCAGCTCCACCTGTGATCTGTGTCTGATCATTCACACCTGGGAGAGCGTAAAGGGCGAACGAACGGAGCAAAGACAAAAATGAAACAGAACATTTAAAATACTGAACATTCTTTCATTTTAAAATCCCAAAGTAAAATCCACTGACGAACTGAAGTCTGTCCTCAGGTGTTTTTGACGCTGCTGTTCGTCTTGTGCTGTAAAGTGTGACATCACCACAGCGTTCGGCTCAAATGAAGCTCATCGAGGTTAATGTAACGCCCCTTCTGTTCCGCAACGCTGGTTTAGCAGGAAGTGGACACAATCAAACCTGTTGCTAACGCTAACAGGAGCGACGTCGGGGGAAGAAGGACCTGATTTGTCTGTTATTAATGTTCAGATCTTGATTTACAGACACAATAGTGAAATAAAAACCCCAGGATCATGTAGAGGGTTAATACGAACATTTAAGACCAAATGACGATGAGTCGATGGAATCAGAAGTGCGCTCTCGATCACTTCCTGTTTGTAACGCGGCGGCTGCAGGTTAGCTTTATCCTTTTATACATACAGTCTATGAAGCACACACATAATTTCAGCTCTAATTATTGCGTTATCTGATTATTCCAGTATCTGATTCTGCTGCGTACCGTGTAGATATAACTTTAAAATAATCTGCAAAAGGCCATCTCCAAGGACGCCCCAGAGGTTATTTTACCTCCGCTGTATTTTTACTAAGACGCAGATCTGCCCTGGTTTAAATATTAATACTGTGGCTCCAGAAACAAAGGAAAAGTTATTGCATTCTTGCCTCATTTCTTTTACCTTTTGCCTTAAGTTACCTCAGACACAGATTCTCGCTGGTGGGTAAAAGTCAAAATAGCTGCGCTCTGTCTGTGGTCTTTGATGTATTCAGACTGAACCGTATCTGAAGGTCATCGTTAACTTCACCAAGCGTCTGGATGGACTTTTGTGTCTGAGGAGAGTGAGATGGAACATACCTCCCACATAACAAACCCGCACTTATTATTTATAGAGAAGAAAACTTTATATTATACAAGTTAGAGGGAAAAGTACTACTGCTGCAACAAATACTAACAGTACTACTACTAGAAACATATATTCGACTCAGTGTCTTTCTCTTGTTGTTACTGTGAGTGGGTACACCTCTCCACAGATCTGACCTGTAACTTGACCATGTCTCCACAGACCTGACCTGTAACTTGACCATGTGGTGTCTCCATGGATACAGATAGTTTAGTTTAGTCACTTTTTGATTCAGCAGAGTTTTTTTTCCCTGTTCTTTCACCCTCGTTAGCGGCCATATTTGTTTTGATCCACGCATGTCTCTGATTGGCTAATCCACCTGTCAATCACACTCATCTAAAAACAGGGAGACTGACCGGGACCAGAGAAGTGAGATTAATGCCATATTCTGAAACATTTCACACGAAGCAAACATCGAGCATGAGCCTTCCACCGGGAAATTTACATACTGCATCTTTAAGTAGTTACTCAACAGTGTTACTGCAGTGACGATAGTACTACTGACAAATACTTTACAGATACTTTTACTCCTCCTGCGTACTTCAGAGTCGTGTTTACATTGTACTTTACTTTGTCGAGTTTCATAGATTTTACTAGAACATGGAGGAAGTTCCTTTTCTGATCTGGACATCGTCACATAAACTTAAAAGTATTCACCTTGGTATTTGCATATTCAGAGTATTTATAATCAGCTTTAGCATCGTGACAAAGTTGGTTTCTGGTTCGTTTATCTGGACGCTCCACAAAATGGCGTCTGCTTAACTCTATTATATTTGCATTGTTTAAGAAATACAAAAGGGGAGCTCCAAAAAGTCTTTGGTGTGTTTCATTATTTATTCGCGTCAGCTCCGTCCGTGTCTGGCGGTGGTCGAGATTCCCCCCCGAGACTCACCTCCTGTTCGGCCGCTCGCTCGGAGCCAAAGCAAAATGAAACAAAAGCTATTAACAGATGCTATCGGGGCCGTTTCTGCCCAGATATGAACTGGCAAACACGCGTCGTTCTGGACTTCAAACGGACTCCATAACCGATCCATTTTTCCGCCGTTTATGTTTCCGTGACAAACGACGTTACCATGCCAACCGGGCCCCGGCGTTTCTGTCCTCAACTCTACAAACAATTCAATTAGGAAAATACTCGTCTTTAATCCGCAGTGAACGAGGCCAAAACTCTATTCAAAATGTTCCATCAAATGCAAATCGTGCAGATCTGAGTAAAGTGTTTACCACAGCAAAGGCCCGAGTCGAGCTGCAGGATCCCAGCACTTTACTCCTATAAACACGGAGCGGGGGCCAGAACACGACTTTATTCTCCCGTTTGGAGACAGTTCTCAAAAGTCTAAACATATTTATTCATTTGGACATCGTGGTACTTTCAGTACTTTTAGTTGAGGAGGGTCGCAGTAGCAGTAGAGTTCTGAGTATTTTAGTACTATATCCCAAACTATAAAGAGGCCAAACTGTGAGCTTTTATAATATTTGTACTTTATACAACGTTACTGCAGTTAGTTTTAAAGATACAGTACGTGACCAAGGCCAAGTTACAGGTCAGATCTGTGGAGATGTGAGCTCGTCCACAGTAAGAATGCATGTTATCTAACGAGAGAGACGAGAGACGAGAGAGACTCAAGACACGAGAGACGAGACAGACGAGAAACGAGAGAGACAAGAGACGAGAGACACTAGAGAGACGAGAGAGAGACAAGAGAGACGAGAGAGACTCAAAGACACGAGAGACGAGAGAGACGAGAGAGACTCAAAGACACGAGAGACGAGAGAGACGAGAGACGAGAGAGACTCAAAGACACGAGAGACGAGAGAGACTCAAAGACACGAGAGACGAGAGGGACGAGAGAGACTCAAAGACACGAGAGACAAGACAAACGAGAGACGAGAGAGACTCAAAGACACGAGAGACGAGAGAGACTCAAAGACACGAGAGACGAGAGAGACTCAAAGACACGAGAGACGAGAGAGACTCAAAGACACGAGAGACGAGAGAGACTCAAAGACACGAGAGACAAGACAAACGAGAGACGAGAGAGACTCAAAGACACGAGAGACGAGAGAGACGAGAGAGACTCAAAGACACGAGAACGAGAGACTCAAAGACACGAGAGACGAGAGAGACTCAAAGACACGAGAGACGAGAGAGACTCAAAGACACGAGAGACTAAGAGACGAGAGACGCTCTGTGCACAAAAAACATATTTAACGTCGTAATAACAGTTTGTTTTTTAATTATTATGACTGTGGTGAAATGTTTTATGAGTTTGTTGTTAAAGTGAGTTCTCACTTTGACTGTGTCATAAATACTCAATAAAAGAGCCGTTTGAGCGGCTCTTTGAAAGGAACAGATCCAAAAGATTCGATTCCCACAAAGGAGCCGAAAGTGGCATGACTCGTCCTCAAACGGCTGAGGCCAAAAGTGTGTGTTTCATTCACAGCCGCTAATCTGGGCCTCACACACACACACACACACACACACACACACGTTTCCTTCCCTCGTTCATTATCTCAGAGCGCCGGGCCTCACACACGTTTCCTTCCCTCGTTCATTATCTCAGAGCACTGGGCCTCACACACACACGTTTCCTTCCCTCGTTCATTATCTCAGAGCGCCGGGCCTCACACACGTTTCCTTCCCTCGTTCATTATCTCAGAGCACTGGGCCTCACACACACACGTTTCCTTCCCTCGTTCATTATCTCAGAGCGCTGGGCCTCACACACGTTTCCTTCCCTCGTTCATTATCTCAGAGCGCTGGGCCTCACACACGTTTCCTTCCCTCGTTCATTATCTCAGAGTGCTGGGCCTCACACGGGCCTCTGCCGTGTGGGCGGTTTGTACTTTGTACCTCACTCCTTCAAGACTCCAGTCTGTAAATAACGGCGTGTTCTCGGGGCCTCGTGAGCCTCATATCTCCACGTCGCCTCGGCCTCGTGTTTATCAATTATTCTAATGGCCTGACATTTCAGGCCCGTTCACTCACGATCTGTAACAAGACGAAGTCCCACAGGGCGTCTTTAACCGGCCGTTTACTAAAGCAACAGAGTGGGTCAAACGCCAATGAGCCCGAAATGACATTTACAGGCAAAATACCAGCGGAATATTACAGTACGGCTCTTTATAACAGAACAAATGAGTCTAGAGCAGAAACACGGCTCTTTATAACAGAACAAATGAGTCTAGAGCAGAAACACGGCTCTTTATAACAGAACAAACGAGTCTAGAGCAGAAACACGGCTCTTTATAACAGAACAAACGAGTCTAGAGCAGAAACACGGCTCTTTATAACAGAACAAACGAGTCTAGAGCAGAAACACGGCTCTTTATAACAGAACAAACGAGTCTAGAGCAGAAAATGTTTCTTTAGTCTCTTTTCAAGTCGACGTTGAGGCTGAACTTTTAAATCACATTTACCAAAGACAAAAATGTTTTTACTAAAGAAAAAGTTGAATCGTGGTGATTTGTTTTTGCTTCATGTGGATTTAAAAACGTTTGACAGGACAGTGGGGTTTTCCTTTTTCTTTTTAGTTTTCCAGTCGTCCGACTAAAACAAATGAATTTTTTAAAAACAAACAGTGTGACCTTGTACTTTAAAACCTTTAATCCAAACTATATAAAGTATTTTAAGGCCCGAGCGGCAGAAGAACCTGCTCCAATTAAAGGCAATTCACATTTTTAATTTGTTTTATTTTTACAAATTCTTCAATTTTCACAAAGGAATTACAATTTCAGTCAGATTTTACTCTGCTGTTGAATAATCTGCCCTAAATCTACATAATGTATTTGTTCTTCAAAAGTTTCAGAACTTTTACAGAAAAATCCCATTTCACATCAAAAAATTCAATGACGTCATGTTGTTTCCGGTGTTGCCGTAGTGATGACACAAATGCTCCATGTTATTCTAATGCTCACACCTCCACATCTCACACGCTCAGGTTTGACTCTGCTCCTCTGAGCTCGTCCTCGGCCGTTTAGTTTCAGATTTTGTGAATCTCGTCTTCGGCGACGCAGCTGCAAAATCTGAGGGAATGTTCAAATTTACAATTCACAAAATTTGCTCCATTTGCACCAAGACACATTTCCCTCAGATTTGATTTTAAAGTCTTTGCACTAAACCTATTCAATGTGAACTAGTGGAATGTGGCTCGTTAGCGCCCCCTGTAGAGTGAAACAAACTTTTCAAAAAGTGGAGCATCAAAAGTTCAAATTCCAATTTTTATACAGATTTATGGTCTTTATGTGACGCAGCGGGGGCGGGGCCTGTGTAGGGGCGGAGACTTATAGGGTGGGGCCTTGAAGGGGCAGAGCCTGTGTAGGGACTAGCGAGGTCCAATCATTGCCGCTTGCGGTTCTATGTATTATTATTTCTCTTTTCTTTTAAACCAGCCTCAGTTTCACTGAACAAAAGAAATAAATGATTTGTTTCTATGAACAAAGTCACTAACCTCCCATTTTATCTCACATTAACTCTGCAGTAACTCTCCCTCCACCTCTCTCCTCCTCCTCTCCTCCTCCTCTCCTCCTCTCCTCCTCCTCTCCTCCTCCTCTCCTCCTCCTCCCCTCCTTCTCTCCCTCTCTCCTCCTCCTCTCCTCCTCCTCCTCCTCCTCTCCTCCTCCTCTCCTCCTCCTCCTCTCCTCTCCTCCTCCTCTCCTCCTCCTCTCCTCCTTCTCTCCTCCTCTCCTCCTTCTCTCCTCTCCTCCTCCTCTCCTCCTCCTCTCCTCCTTCTCTCCTCCTCCTCCCCTCCTTCTCTCCCTCTCTCCTCCTCCTCTCCCTCCACCTCTCTCCTCTCCTCCTCCTCTCCTCCTCCTCCTCTCCTCTCCTCCTCCTCTCCTCCTTCTCTCCTCCTTCTCTCCTCCTTCTCTCCTCCTTCTCTCTTGTGCTTCCTCTGTGTCTTTACAAACATTTTGTCGTTTCACAGCCGTAAACTTTAAATGTGCAAAAGTCTAAACTTGTGGCCAAGTGTTGACGACTCAAACGGTCAGTGAGGAGAAGAGCCGGCTCCCGGTCAGTGAGGACGCTCTCATTACAGAAGAGCCGGCTCCCGGTCAGTGAGGACGCTCTCATTACAGAAGAGCCGGCTCCCGGTCAGTGAGGACGCTCTCATTACAGAAGAGCCGGCTCCTCGTGCCTTGGCCCTGGATCGATTCACACGGTTCACTGGACACAGGGTTCTGCTGCAGTGACTTATTTTTATACACATTTGTCATAGTTTGCAGCAGATTGGCGTATGTAAGACCGGTCATATGTGTATGGACAGATATAACCTCGCTCTGCACTTCCAAGTGGCGTGTTCAGTGGCGTGTTCAGTGGCGTGTTCAGTGGCGTGTTTGTGCCCAGTTTCGAACCATATTTTTAGATATTAAACAAACATGTCCAGAGTCATGTTCTGTCCCCGTCACTGTCAGGACGAGAAGAACTGGAGCTGCAAATCGTCCACGAGTCCTCAAAGAGCCACGAGTCCTCAAGGAGCCACGAGTCCTCAAGGAGCCACGAGTCCTCAAGGAGCCACGAGTCCACGAGGAGCCACGAGTCCTCGAGGAGCCACGAGTCCTCAAGGAGCCACGAGTCCTCAAGGAGCCACGAGTCCTCGAGGAGCCACGAGTCCACGAGGAGCCACGAGTCCTCGAGGAGCCACGAGTCCTCGAGGAGCCACGAGTCCTCGAGGAGCCACGAGTCCTCGAGGAGCCACGAGTCCTCAAGGAGCCACGAGTCCTCAAAGAGCC
Source organism: Periophthalmus magnuspinnatus (assembly GCF_009829125.3). NCBI lineage: Eukaryota > Metazoa > Chordata > Actinopteri > Gobiiformes > Gobiidae > Periophthalmus > Periophthalmus magnuspinnatus. The sequence continues at coordinate 248,031 of NC_047127.1, forward strand.
ACGAGTCCCTGTGACACGAGGCTCATGAGTCTCGTGTTTCCGCGGCGACACAAACACATCTCACATGAGGCTCAGGATTATGAGACGAGCGTTCGAGCGTTGAAAAATATACAAATAAAAATTAAAAAAACAATGGATCCAGTTGTTTCTGTTGAGCAAAATTCAGCAAATCTTTATAAAAATCACCACATTTGAAGCTTTAAACGACTCAACATCTGTGAAAAACACTTTTACTTTTTAAACTCTTCAAGTACATTTTTAATCAGGTACTTGAGTGTGTTTTGCTCTGACTTTGCCCAGAACACTTCACGTCTGCGACTGTAGAGACTGACGCAGTTTTACTTTATAAACTTTATAAAGTGTCTGTACAGCTGCTCAAACATGGACCGTTTCCACAGCAACTATTTTTGTTGGTTTGGGTTTTTTGTTTTTTAGAATCACCTCAGCGTCAGGGCAGATATAAGGACGATCTGGATCAACGAAAGAGCCAATCCAGAGCCAGGCTGATGATGCTCATGATCACTTCCTGTTTGGAACGCGGCGGACAGGAAGTGATCATGAGCATCATCAGCCTGGCTCTGGATTGGCTCTTTCGTTGATCCAGATCGTCCTTATATCCATCCAGAGCAGTATTTGAAGCAGAATAAAAAGCAGAGACAGCCACAGCCTCAGCAGAAGGTTTAAAATGTCCATGAAATACATCACAAAACTCAATATGGTCCATAACCTGAAGGGAAACTGTTGTGAAACGTTCTTCAGCGTCGTGTTTATTGGAGAACTTTAATGGAGCCTTCAGAGAACAGAGTGAGACTGAATAAGACTCACCTCAGCGTCACTGACCTCTGTTTCTTGGCCACCTACAGTGACGTTTGATTTACGGATGTTGACAAGACGGGAGTTGTCGGAGTAAATTTTAATTCTCCCAAGTCTGAGCGCGGCGCTGTCAGCTCGGCATAAATACTGTTTAATACACGGCGGCGCGAGCTAATCTACAGCCCGCACTTTTCAAAGGCGACGCACTTCTCAACGCTTTTAACTTCAGAACAGAATTTCAAGTGGCCTTTCACATTCACCTGAGCCGCTGATATACGACGACGACCTTCTGCTTTATGTCACGCCGCCCGGTGCGTTTTGTCGTCGTTTTGTCGTGTTTTCTGCAGTTAATAACAAGCATAAGACATAATCTATACGTCAAGGTTAAAAAACAAGTGCGGCCTGTTCAACGGCAACACTTCTGCTCCATATAATGTTCTGTTTACATAACCTCTCTCACCTTTTACTTGCTGCATTTTTCAAATCTAAACACTGAGAGATTTTCTACGGCAGAAACGACAGAACGAGCTTTTGTTTGTATCAGATGTTTAAAGAGTCAAACGTACGAACTTTGCATCGATAAAACCTCCACAAAGTGTTAACGCTGTTCATCGTTTACTCGGATCTGACGGACTCGAGTGTTTTGCTCAAGGACACAACAGCAGTGTGTCTGTGCACGGCAGGTTTGAACCGGTGACCCTCTGGTGGAGTGGCACAGCTGAACACGTCCCTCTGTCCCACATGTGCCTCTCTGCTCATCGATTTACGGCTCGTTCATTCACTTTAAAGCTACACTGTGTACATTTTCTGAGGATCACATGCTTGTTTCCGTGGAGATGTTATTACTTTGACTGGAAGATCAGATCAGGTCAAGATCAGCTCTGTGGAGAGGCGAGCCCACTCACACTGCAGTATTTGAGGGTGTTTGGATTTCACAGAATAATTCCCCACTGAGTTCATCAAGATTAGATTTATTTTATATTTTATTATTTCAGTTTTGATTAAAATAATTAAACTAAAGCTCCACTGACGGATCTTCAGCTCACAGCCCTGTTCATCTGGAATAAAGACACAAACTACACAAACACCTCCCCTCATGGTCCTCACCTGGAGGAGGAGGAGGAGGAGGAGGACCAGCCTCTGTATAAAGGCTCCAAACTCCTCCCTGAGACAAACTCCTCCTGCGTCGCTCACAGAGACACCACCTGACTGCTGCGCCTCCTCTCACTCCTCCTCTCACTCCTCCTCCTCCTCCTCTCCCTCTCCCTCCTCCTCCTCCTCCTCCTCCTCTTTGTCCCTGTGTGTCTCATCTGTTTCACATTGAACAGCTGCTTCCATGAGTCTAAAACTCATCAGATGTGTGTGTGTGTGTGTGTGTACAGTATGTGTGTGTGTACAGTACGTGTGTGTGCGTACAGTACGTGTGTGTGTGTGCGTACAGTACACACTGTGTGTGTGTGCGTACAGTACGTGTGTGTGTACAGTACAGTACACACAGTGTATGTTGGCGTGTTGTTTGTCGTATTTTAGGATTTCCATTTTTCTAAACAAACAGAATCGTGTCTGTTTTTTGGCAGTTTCTCTGTTTCTGAAGTTGAAGCCAAGAAGCTAAAAAAAACACACAATGGTCCACCTGAGTGTGTGCCAGGTCAGAGCTGAACACTTCCTCCTGCTCCTAGAAATACTACTACTACTACTACTACTAACACCACCAAACCACCACCAACACCACCACCAACACCACCACCAACACCACCATCACTACTGCTGCTGTCACTTCTACACCATCGACACATCTGCTACAAATAACACTGTAAATGACCTTGTTCACACACTAATTGTTGGCAGATTTCCTCCATATTCTGACTATTACCACTGCAACCACTATCACCACTACTACTACTACTACCAGTACTACTACTACTACTACTACACTCCCGCCTTGTTCACATGTTACTTTCCTCTGATTTCACTGCCAAATACAGAGACTTTCATTTCTGCCGTTTCCAAAGTGAAAACTCAGTCAAATCTCTTCACCACAGAGACATTTGCATGTAGGATGTTTATCACCCACACCTAAAGTACTAGTACTTCCCCCTGGACACCTAAAGTACTAGTACTTCCCCCTGGACACCTAAAGTACTAGTACTAGTACTTCCCCCTGGACACCTAAAGTACTTGCACTAGTACTTCCTCCTGGACACCTAAAGTACTTGTACTAGTACTTCCCCCTGGACACCTAAAGTACTTGTACTAGTACTTCCTCCTGGACACCTAAAGTACTTGTACTAGTACTTCCCCCTGGAGTATCTCACATTCTGAGCTCGAGTGCCTGATTTCTGATACTGAACATATGTGAGATAGAACTAATAATAGAACAGCTCAGAAATCTCCCTCAAAGAGACAGAAGCAGCTCGTCAGTGAGCCACGAGTGAGCCGCCTGTGAGCCACGAGTGAGCCAGGAGTGAGCCGCCTATGTGAGCCAGGAGTGAGCCGCCTGTGAGCCACGAGTGAGCCAGGAGTGAGCCGCCTATGTGAGCCAGGAGTGAGCCGTCTGTGAGCCACGAGCGAGCCGCCTGTGAGCCACGAGCGAGCCGCCTGTGAGCCACGAGCGAGCCGCCTGTGAGCCACGAGCGAGCCGCCTGTGAGCCACCAGTGAGCCGCCTGCATTTCAAATGTTTCACTCGTGCAGAGTCATTATTTCTCCTGAAATGAGCCACAAACACACAAACACATGAACACAAACACACAAACACATGAACACAAACACACAAACACATGAACACAAACACACAAACACATGAACACAAACACACAAACACATGAACACAACCACGCCTGTGCAGTGTGACGGGGGCGTGTGAATAGACGTGTTATAGACTGTGAGCGCAGGATTAGGACATAGACTTCAATGCAGTGAGGTTTACAGTTTTCAGTCTAAATAATCTAAATATTTTCTGTATTAACAAAATGAATCAGATGACGCCGTGTGCAGCTCGCGGCGCTTTGTGGTTCATGTTTTGACTTGTAAAGTACAGTGAACATAAGTGTGTACTAAGTGTGTACTAAGTGTGTACTAAGTGTACACACACAGGGTTAGAGCGACACAACGACCTTTGAACCCGTGTGGGACGCGCCGCTAAAAATACCACAGAAAAATGAAAGTCCAGGAGGAAACAGAACGACGTCAGGACGACTGCTGTTTCCTCCTTAAAGCTGCACTGTGGAGCTTTTCTGATGGAGGGTGCACCACCTCCTTGTCTTTATGAGGCGTTTAGTGTGGCATTATCTCCATGGAAACAAGCAGAAGCGCAACCAAGCTAAGTTAGAGGTCTGATCTATGGAGAGGCGATCCTGTTTTTCAAGATTTTTGAGCAACACTAACACCTCAAATTAAATGAATGTTCGATATGTTTAATGCCATACTGTGGAACATTCCACGCATGGGAGTATCATCTCCATGGAGACGTACAGAGTCACAGCCTGTTCTCTCATTCATATTTTTTTGTACTGACTCTAAATCAGTGAAGGACGGAGGAAAATAAAACGACTAAAACAACCTCAGTTTACAAAGTCCAGATGCTTTTCCAGGAGTTTTTCCAAACTGTTTTTCATTGTGGAACATTTTAACTTCTCCAAATAAAACACGATCCCGACGTGTGAGGCCACATCAGGACAGATCCACATGGCAACATGACAGAACATTAGCATGAACAATATTAGCTTAAACACGCTTCAGCAAGTTTAAACCTCAGAGCAAACTACAGCAAAGAAACGGAGAATTCACCTGAAGCAGGAAGAACGAACCGCCTCCGAAACAACACGGAGAGAATCCCAACGGAGACAGAGCGGCTTCAAACCATCACACACACTTTGGAGTTTGATGGACAGCGTCGAATTGTTCAAAAATAAAGAACCATACGCTGAAGTCTCCAAACATAAACCACGATAAGAGAAAAATGTGCAACACTGGATCTGAACGAGCTGCAGACGGAGGAAGACGTTAAAACAGACTCAATTTGTCAGAGAAAGATCATTACATAAGATGAAACGCTGAGACGTTTATGAGTAAAATATAAGAGTTGAGTCAGAACAACATGACGAATGTTTGACTCACGTGTCACTTTCTTTACTAAACTTTTTAAACCCGGATCAGACGAGTCCGAACTCGCTGCACGAAAATGAAACTCAGATCAGTTTGGAACGTTCAGAACTTTTGATTTACACTGACAGTGAGGGGCAAAAGGTGAACCATGTGACTTTATCCACCTGCGTGTCTCCATGGCGATGCAGCGTTTTGGATTTTAAAGTGCCAAACCCTTTACAGGTCAGATCTGTGGAGACTTGAGCCGCCTCAGTTTGATTAAGACTGAATGTTTTTTGATGTTTATAGCAGAACTCATCCTTCTTCAAACCATTTATCAACAAGAAAAACACCACAGCATCATCATCATCATCACGACATCATCACGACATCATCATCATCACGACATCATCACGACATCATCATCATCATGACATCACAACATCATCACGACATCATCATCATCGCAACATCATCACGACATCATCATCATCATGACATCATCATCGCCACAACATCATCACGATATCATCAGCATCAGGACATCATCACGTCATCATCACAACATCATCATCATCATCACAGAGTTTTACAGAGTTCTGTGGTGTATTGTTCTTCATCAGGGGCCAAAATTAAAAACTTTGACAAATTCATGGGTCAAACTCAATATTTATATAAAATAAACCTGATGCACCTGATGTGTGATGTTTATGTTTGTTTAACCTTTTCATACAGAAACAACTTTAATTTTGCTTAAACACAAAATCTGGAACAACTCAAGTTTGATATTAAAAACATGAGAAATGTAAGTATTCTTTTATCATTTAAATAAATAAAATCAATTCTGTCTCTGTAGTGATTCATTTGTCCGAGGTGAGTAGTAGCTTGGTCGCTAATGAGTGTCAGAAAAGGAGGTGCGCTCGCTGGTCTCGACTGTGCACCTCCTTTTCTGCGCTGGCAAAGCATTCTGGGATTTGTAGTATTAGTGGTGCATGTGCTCTATACCAGCGGGACAGCTCCAACGCACATTTGATATGACTTCACGGGGCCAAATATAATTACACCGCGGGCCAGATTTGGTCTCCGGGCCTGAGTTTGACATGTGTGTGTTCTGTCTGCACTGGTACAACATCACACTCAAGAAAACTTTATTTATGAATAAAACTTGAGCTTCTGTAGGTGAAGGTTCTACTGATCTGACACATTATACAGACTGGAGACTAGAACCGACAACCCGCTGGTTTATAACGGATTTAATCAACACCAGAGTCCACATATGTTTACAAAGATCTCACATGATAAAACTTTAAACTTTAGTCCTGGTTCAGTCCTGGTTTAGTCCTGGTTCTGTTCTGGTTTAGTCCTGGTTCTGTTCTGGTTTAGTCCTGGTTTAGTCCTGGTTCTGTTCTGGTTTAGTCCTGGTTCAGTCCTGGTTTAGTCCTGGTTTAGTCCTGGTTTAGTCCTGGTTCAGTCCTGGTTCAGTCCTGGTTTACTCGTCTGTGTCTTTTGTCTGTGTTTAGTTTCGATTCTAGTTTTTGTCTCTGAGTTTAAATATTTTTGAAGCTCTGGTGATGATGTTTTTTGTTGTTTTTTGTTGTTTTTTTTTGTTTTGTTTTTTTTGTATTTTAAATCCTCCTGAACGTCTCTATTTCCTCTGTCTCTGTAAAACACAGGGATCTGATAAGGAAAAATGATCTTTAAACCAATATTTGAAAAAAATAAAACGTCCTCAGCAGAGACATGTCTCTCATGTCCAAGTCTCACTCAGCTCCTGATTTGGAAAAAGACGAGTTCATCAAATCAAACCCAAAACACGACACAGCGGCCACATGAAACCACAGAGACAGGGACGGGATTTTATGTCCCCAACGTTCTGTCTCCTTTGTCCTGTCTCCTCCGTTGTCTCCTTCATTCTGTCTCCTTCGTCCTGTCTCCTTCATTGTCTCCTTCGTTCCGTCTCCTTCCTTGTCTCCTTCCTTGTCTCCTTCCTTGTCTCCTTCCTTGTCTCCTTCCTTGTCTCCTTCCTTGTCTCCTTCCTTGTCTCCTTCGTTCCATCTTCTTTTAATCAGTCTGGAGCCGTAGTTAAGTCTGTGAGACACTGAGACACTGAGACACTGAGACAGGTCTTAAATGTTCTTAAATGTTCTTAAATGTCCTTAAATGTTTTTAAATGTTAAATGTGCTGAATCTGCCACGAGGCCAAGTCTCAAACTCAAAACCTTTTACTTTTTACTTTTTACTTTTTACTTTTTACTTTTTACTTTTTACTTTTTACTTTTTACCTGCTGCTCTGTTTCTCACAAAAGTGAAGAAGTGTGAAGAAAATGACTTTTTACACTGCGCCTCCCTCACCAGGGACGTTATTAAGTGTCCTAGAGGAGGAGACGCAGGACGAGGAGACGCAAGACGAGGAGACGCAGGACGAAGAGACAGAGGAGGAGTCGCAGGACAAGGAGACAGAGGAGGAGACGCAGGACGAGGAGACAGAGGAGGAGACGCAGGACAAGGAGACAGAGGAGGAGACGCAGGACGAGGAGACAGAGGAGGAGACGCAGGACGAGGAGACAGAGGAGGAGACGCAGGACAAGGAGACAGAGGAGGAGACGCAGGACGAGGAGACAGAGGACGAGACGCAGGACGAGGAGACAGAGGAGGAGACAGAGGAGGAGATGGACAAGGTGGAGGAGGCTTATAGGAGAAGACGCAGAAGGAGATGGAGGTGCTTATAAGAGAAGGTGTAGGGAGCTTACAGGAGATGAGGAGGAGGTGCAGGGAGCTTATAGGAGACGAGGAGGACGAGGAGGAGGAGGAGGAGGTCAGACTTTTCTGTGGATAGTTGGAGCTGCAGGTGGAGCTGCTCTGCTCCACTTGTTTGACTCTCGCCTCAGTCCAAAATCATTCAGAAAGTCGTAGATTCGTGTCGTTCGATCGATGGAGGAGAAACCGACAGATCTATAAGAACAGAACGTGTCCTGATCGTTAGCGGAGGCGGGGGATTGTTGGCGGAGGTGGGGGATCGTTGGCGGAGGCGGGGGATCGTTGGCGGAGGCGGTGTCTGCGGCCTCCTCGACGCCACGTGAACTGACACAAAGAACTCCACCACAAGCAGAGGGCGGAGCTAAACTGATAAAAGGATAAACTGGTTTTTCAGTATCGCTGAGGTTTGGGCGAAGCAGTTAATGAAACGTTTATGGAGGTCAAGATTCTGTCGTTAATGATCCGTCGGAGGATTTAGAACGAGACCTGCAGCCGCTCCTCCGGCAAAAACAGAAAAAAAAACAGAAAAACCAGAAAAAACCAGAGTGTGGAGGCTCAGTTTGGACAGAATGGAGCTGGATTAACGATGAATGGAAACGATTAAAAGCACAAAGTGTTTTTTTATGATCAGAAAATTGATCTCAAAAGACGAAATCAAATCCAAATCAATATGAGATCAATCATTTTGAGTTTTCGGCGCATTTCCCACATTATGGAGTTTAAATCAGATTTAATAAAGAACAAAAGGCTTTTCTCTTGAATCATAATCGTGCTTGAAGTTTTCATATCGTGACAAAACTGAACTGGACTTGTTTTATTGTGACTCTGTTGTGAAGCTGATGAGCGCCCCCTAGTGCGTGCTCATCTATTATAACATTTATCCCATCTGTTAGTTCCATAAAAATAAACCAAAACAATTAAAATCACAGTTTATTTGGAGGTGAAGCCGCTCGTCTTAAAGGTTCAACATGTTTTACACCCACTCGTTTGTAGAAGTCCACTGAAAGTAATAATTTGGAGTTCCACCTACACAAAACGGCAGAGGAATTGAACCCTCCTCACCCTTTGGACAGAGCTGCAGTTCGGCGCCGTGTTAAAGCTGTTACCGCTCGTCTCTCTCTGCGTTCGCTCCCATCTGTCGACGACGAGATGTTGTTTTAGTGAGTGGGTTTACAAAAGTACGATTCAGTTTTACAAAGTACCTCCACCTTCAGGCACCGGAGTTCACTCCAGTTTAAACCAGAGCTGTTTTGATTGGCAGGTCATGGAGGCGTGAACTAAAAAAAATCAATGTGTGCGATTGCGAGACGGGGCCAGTGCCTTGAAGGAGGTCTGAGGTTCTCACATTAACTTCACGTCGTTCTGTCCAGGTCCAAAATCCCTCAGCACAAAATGAAAGATACAAAACTCATTTAAGAGCGTGACTGTTCCAGAGTAATTAGTGTGTGTTTAATTACCCCACACCTGTGTTTAACAAAGACAAGAGCTAAATTTATCACACAGAACAAGTCTGATGGGACGAAACAAACTGTCCACAACGTCCAGAAACATCCAGACACGTCTCAGAACATCACAAAACTACAGCAACAAGAAAACATCTATGTTTGAGATGAAAAGAACCAAACTCTGCTTAACAACGTGAAATTACACACACGATATGGCACTTTTCTGTATTTTTACTGCATTACACATTTTAAAAACACAAAACAAATCAAATATATGAAGCAAGAAACATTGGAATCATGTAGTAAAGACAAGTTATATACAGTTATATTTTATATTCAGATCCTCAAAGTTTTCACTTTGTCCAAACATATTTATTTTTTCTTTACATATTTCCATGTATCTGCTTCATACATGTGTCTCTGTGTTTATAAAATATAAAATGTAATAAAACACATTTAAAAACACAATGAGAGAGTGTGTCCAAACTTTAGACTGGCCCATGTTCAACGTCATCATTTCACCAAACCAAACCAAACCAAACCAAACCAAACCTCATCAATGTGACGTCACATTTCTGTCCATTTACTGAGACAATAATCACGTGATTATAATCACACACAACACAAACCCTCACGAGGGAGAGACTCTGCGTAAAACTCTGCGTAAAACTCTGCGTAAAACTCTGCGTAAAACTCTGCGTAAAACCCGCGCAGCTCCCCAAAGCCCCAGAGACTGAAGCTCCGGGGGCAGAGGACCAGGTGCGCGCGGTACAGGAGCCCCGCAGGGACAAACACGGGCTCCTTCTGTCCCGGGCGCTTTGTACGTGTCTGTGTCGTGGGTTTGTCTCTTTGACTGACGGGTCATAGCTGAATGTCTCTGTCCTGAAGCTCGGGGACAAATACCTCCACGGACACTGAGACCAGTTGGAACATGTCTGAAACTGAAGCCTGGATTCCTGCGAAGTCTCTGGTTTAAAAGTCACTGCTGTTTCATTTCACACACGCACAAATTCACACATTTACACGAAGGACATGAGACAGAAACATCTGCGTCCCAAAAACGTGACTTACCGAGTGAAACCTGGCGCTGAGTCGAAGTCCAAACGTCCTGTCACTGCGCGCGCTCCATGGGACGCGCGGGGCTGGTCTCACTGATCAAATACAATCTCCACGCGCGCATTGGCACAAACAAGAAACGTCCAAGAGAAACGTCCGAGCTGAAACTTCACCAAACCTCGGCTCCTCTCGTCCCTTCAGCCCGGCTCTCCCGCGGACTCGTTCTTCTGATGATTCTTCTGACGATTCTTCTGATTATTCCGCTGCGTAAAAACGTCCAGTCCCGGGATGGTGCTGCAGACTCAGCCCTGTCCTCACACACACACACACAGACACACACACACACACTGATATAAGTGTCACAAGGTAAAATAAACGCGTGTGTTTGGTTTATAATCCTGATGGAGCCGCGCGCTGCCTGTCCGCGTCCTGCGCCTCCACGCGCTCTGACTGTTTAACCTGCGGAGTCTGGGACTGGATCTGTCATTTGCATGAGCTGAAGAGGAGGAATACTGAGGAGGAGAGGGGAGGAGGAGGAGAAGAGGAGAGGAGGGAGGTGTCAAGCACCAAGAGAGCTGCTACAGTCAGTTCCGGTTTGAGTTTCAAAGTAAAAGGAGGATAAAACCAAACTGGGTTCAGTTTAATGTAAAGTTTATTTAAACAGTTTATTTAAACAGTTTATTTAAACATAATGTAGAGAATATTCACCTTTTACTGCCTCGTTACATCAAGGAAAGTTTTATTAATGAGTGTCATAATTAACTCGGCACATGTGGGTTTCTCTGCTGAGATCAGATCAGTCTGAGCTCTGGGTCTGTGAGTCACAGGGAGGTGATGATGAAGAAGATGAAGATGAAGATGATCATCATCATCATCAGGACGTCCACGTGACGCTCACGCGGAGATAAAAACACTAAAAACACTCAGAGTAAAAACACTGCAGCTTTATTTTGAAAAGTAAAAAGAAACTTCACTTCCGCAAGTCTTTGTCATTCAGAAATGTGCACACACACACACTCCTCACACACACACACTCACCCCCCCCCACACACACACACACTCCCCCCCCCCCCCCACACACACACACACACACAGTGAATTATGTCCAGTCTCTACAAACGTTTATCCTTTAAATAAAGTGATGAGTGTGGGACAGTCCTGTGGGACAGTCCTGTGGGACAGTCCTGTGTGGGACAGTCCTGTGTGGGACAGTCCTGTGTGGGACAGTCCTGTGTGGGACAGTCCTGTGGGACAGTCCTGTGGGACAGTCTTGTGTGGGACAATCAGAACAGATCCGTCCATCTCAGTTTCGTCTCGTGTCCACTCGTCCTTGAGACATAAAGACTGTGCTGGACACTAGCTCTGTGACCTTTGACCCCTCACATATTAACATCACTCATTTTAATTCATAGATTTATGAGGCAGAGGTCAGAGGTCAGACTGACCCCAGAGTCTGAGACTGAGGACAACAACATGAAAATATGTCCATAAATGTCCAACAGTGAGATCAGTGTTTCAGGGGTTAATAATATTAATAAAGATAATAATAATAATAATAATAATAATAATAATAATAATAATAATAATAATAATAATAATAAAAACAACAACAATAATAATAATAATAATAATAATAATAATAACAGTGAGAGGCTCCACACACGTGTTCGTTCCATGTGCCGACTCTGTCATGATGAAATGTTTTCTAATAATAATAATGGCATAAATTTGCATTTTGATAAATTAAGATCCATCCATGTTAATTAAATGCATGTTCATATAAACAAGGTGTGTCCTTGGCCTTGCCCAAGGACACAACAGCAGTGTGTTTTTATAGTTAGAACAGGCCGTGGTACAACGACATAAACAAGAATAAAAATCACCATCTACCACCAGCGCGTCGGAGAAAGAAGGACCTGATTTGTCTGTTATTAATGTTCAGATCTGGATTTACAGACACAAAAGTGAAATAAAAACCCCAGGATCATGTAGAGGGTTAATACGAACATTTAAGACCAGAATGAGTCTGAAGCAGCAGAGACAGAGAGAGGACAGAGGGGACACAGAAAGTGAACTGGACAAAGAGTCGATGGAGCAGGACGTGCGCCGTGATCACTTCCTGTTTGTAACGCGGCGGCGGCAGGTTAGATATGTGCATTTATATAAACAGACTCCGGTGTCAAAGCTACAGCCTTAAAATCTGAAAACATAAAGTAACAACCTATTAAAATTAAAATTAATTAAACAGCATAATTATTTTTATATGTAGGATACTTCAGTGTGTGGCTTTGTTTTAATATTTATTATGCTTCAAATTTAGCATTAGCATTAGCATTAGCATTAGCACTGAGACACAAACACAGAAACGTCTCTGGTGAAGTTTTCATTTTATTTGTGTTTAACATTTAACATGTGTCAGTGACGTCCACCTGCAGCTCTCTGTCCACTGTCTGACCCTAACCCTCTGACCTCTGACCCCTGACCCACCTGCAGCTCTCTGTCCACTGTCTGACCCTAACCCTCTGACCTCTGACCTCTGACCTCTGCAGCTCTCTGTCCACTGTCTGATCTTTAAATATTTATTCATTTTATCATGACTAAAAACCTCATAGAGATGAACCTGGACAGGAGTGGCGCTCACAGAGAGGCAGGGGGCGCTGTTTGCTGTTTGCACAGAGGTAATTGTTTGTTTTCTGATCAGACGTGATTCAGTGTTTAACATGAAACATGGAGTTTGTCAAAGTCAAAGCCTGAATCATCGTGACTCATGAGTCCGTCAGGGTCAGTTTGAACGACCAGAGTGAATATGTGTCTGCACGTAGAAAATACACACAGGGACTTTAAATGTGTCATTATTATTATTATTATTATTATTATTATTATTATTATTATTATTATTATTATTATTATTATTATTATTATTTTGAAGCAGATTAAATATATTTGACAAACGTGTAAAGTCTGTGTAAAAAGACGTTTGTTCAGATTTTTCTTTTACTTTTGACAAAAGACAAAACACGTTTAAAGTGAAGATTTAAACTGAATGATTGTATCTGTGGTGTTTTTGTGTTTTATGTTCAGATACATAAATAAAATATAAAATCAGGAGGACGTGTTGTGTTTCTGTTTTTCACACTTCTGTTCGTTCTGTAAGTTCAAAGTCTTGACCTTTGCCCTTTGACCGTCTCTAATCCCTCGCTGCCCCTGATGGCGGCCCCTGATGGCGGCCCCTCGTTCACACACGGCGCATAAACAGATCCTGATGTGTGAGATTAAAGCTCCGCCTCCGACACCAGAGAAAGTCTGACACAGTTTAAGGTTAACACAACCTCCCACGAAGAACAGACACACAACTGAGACACACAACTGACACACAACTGAGACACACGACTGAGACACAACTGAGACACACAACTGAGACACACAACTGACACACAACTGAGACACACGACTGAGACACAACTGAGACACACGAACAAGACACACAACTGAGACACACAACTGAGACACGACTGAGACACACGAACAAGACACACAACTGAGACACACAACTGAGACACACAACTGAGACACACAACTGAGACACACAACTGAGACACGACTGAGACACACGACTGAGACACACAACTGAGACACACGACTGAGACACAACTGAGACACGACTGAGACACACGAACAAGACACACAACTGAGACACACAACTGAGACACACAACTGAGACACAACTGAGACACACGAACAAGACACACAACTGAGACACACAACTGAGACACACAACTGAGACACACGACTGAGACACACGACTGAGACACACGAACAAGACACACAACTGAGACACACAACTGAGACACAACTGACACACAACTGAGACACACAACTGAGACACACGACTGAGACACACGACTGAGACACACAACTGATACACAACTGAGACACACGAACAAGACACACAACTGAGACACACAACTGAGACACAACTGAGACACACAACTGAGACACACGACTGAGACACACAACTGAGACACAACTGAGACACATGAACGAGACACACAACTGAGACACACAACTGAGACACACAACTGAGACACACAACTGAGACACACGACTGAGACACACAACTGAGACACGACTGAGACACACGAACAAGACACACAACTGAGACACACAACTGAGACACACAACTGAGACACGACTGAGACACACGACTGAGACACACGACTGAGACACAACTGAGACACGACTGAGACACACGAACAAGACACACAACTGAGACACACAACTGAGACACACAACTGAGACACAACTGAGACACACGAACAAGACACACAACTGAGACACACAACTGAGACACACAACTGAGACACACGACTGAGACACAACTGAGACACGACTGAGACACACGAACAAGACACACAACTGAGACACACAACTGAGACACAACTGACACACAACTGAGACACACAACTGAGACACACGACTGAGACACACGACTGAGACACACAACTGATACACAACTGAGACACACGAACAAGACACACAACTGAGACACACAACTGAGACACAACTGAGACACACAACTGAGACACACGACTGAGACACACAACTGAGACACAACTGAGACACATGAACGAGACACACAACTGAGACACACAACTGAGACACACAACTGAGACACACAACTGAGACACAACTGAGACACACGACTGAGACACACAACTGAGACACGACTGAGACACACGAACAAGACACACAACTGAGACACACAACTGAGACACGACTGAGACACACGACTGAGACACACAACTGAGACACACGACTGAGACACAACTGAGACACGACTGAGACACACGAACAAGACACACAACTGAGACACACAACTGAGACACACAACTGAGACACAACTGAGACACACGAACAAGACACACAACTGAGACACACAACTGAGACACACAACTGAGACACACGACTGAGACACAACTGAGACACGACTGAGACACACGAACAAGACACACAACTGAGACACACAACTGAGACACAACTGACACACAACTGAGACACACAACTGAGACACACGACTGAGACACACGACTGAGACACACAACTGATACACAACTGAGACACACGAACAAGACACACAACTGAGACACACAACTGAGACACAACTGAGACACACAACTGAGACACACGACTGAGACACACAACTGAGACACAACTGAGACACATGAACGAGACACACAACTGAGACACACAACTGAGACACACAACTGAGACACAACTGAGACACACGACTGAGACACACAACTGAGACACAACTGAGACACATGAACGAGACACACAACTGAGACACACGACTGAGACACACAACTGAGACACACGGACGAGACACACGACTGAGACACACGGACGAGACACACGACTGAGACACATGAACAAGACACACAACTGACACACACAAACTCACACATGCAGATCTCTTTCCACAGAGTTTCTGCCTGAAATGTCCCTCACTGTGGCATTAAACACGCCTCTCCCTTTAGAGCCTGGTTACAGGTCAGATCTGTGGAGACACCGCTCACAGTGAGGTATTTTGAAACAATAATTCAACAGCAAATGAAAAAGTGACAGCGTGACACATTTACACTGTGGAACATTTCAGACGAAGCGTCTCCACGGAGACGAGCAGATGAAAAGTTACATCATTTACCTTAAAATGTTGTTTCTTCAGTTTGACAGAATGAGACAAACCATCGGAACAAACGTCTAAAAATATGGAGTTTTAATGCAGACGAAAGAGAGACGAGTATTTATAAAAAGACGTGTGTGACTGTGGGAACAGATCTTTGACGTTCCATAATAATAAGAATAAAGTCTTTGGAGTTATTATTATAAACCACAGTGCAACTTTCACTTTCTCAGCTCCGTTTGTAAAATAACGTGAAACAAAACAGAGTCTTTGTACCTGAGCCTCACAAAACACAATTATATTTAATGATTTTATCACCGGCCCATGACACAATCTGCCCGTTATTTACCCAATGAGGCCGTGTAAATGTGACAGTCGCCGTGAGGTCATCAGTCATTATGTCATTTACAAACACGGCGGTTTACGTCTCAATGGGACTTTTCCATATTAAAAACAAACTCAAATATTAAACTGCAAACAACGTGACACACACAGGAAGGGACTAATTAAGATCATTTATGAGCTTTAATCCATGTTATGATGATGTTTCCTCCTTAGAAACACACTGAGATGTGTTTTGTTTCATTCAAACATGTTTAACTCTTTATTATTACGCTCTGTTCCACCTTGTGATGTCATCAAGAGGTAGTTTTCATGTTTTTACCTTTAGTTCAGTCGAGATAAGAGACAACTCCAGGACTCAAATGATCCAAATGATTCTATAAATGAAGGTGTGTGGAGTTTAAAAACACAGTGGAGCACTTCCTGTATCACCACATGATGACATCACAAGGTGGAACAGAGTGTTTTCAGTTTGAGAGAAGAACTCAGCCTAAAAATGCAGGTTTGTTTGTGTGAATGAAACAAAACACAACTCCAGTTATGTGAGTCATGTGGAGATTTAAACATTTTAAATTGTTGCTTGAATTAAAGAAAATGTCTCATTCTATTGGGAAATAACTTTTCCTGACAGGAAGGTTGTTGGTTCAATCCCCTGATGTTTAGACAAACTGAACATAGAGTGTGGAGGTCTAAAGAGGCAGATACTGTGTGTACTTTATGCCGTAAAAATGAACAAAATCACGATTACCAAATATATATAGAGACTAAAATGAGTCTTTTCACTGAGTCACTGAAGAGACACTTTTACATCTGATCAAACAGCGACGCTTCTGCCAAAAACCACATCTCTGCCATCGTCAGATCATCACGAAGCCGCCGCCGCCGTTTCCACATCTGCTCTTCAGACGCTTCTTTCAAATGGATTTTAATGGGACTGAAAATTGTCAAACTGCAGCGCCGGCGTTTTACCAAACCTGGCAACGCGACGACGACTCAGAGCTGCACACGCGGCTCAACGCCACAGAAATGTAGTAAAATAAAACTCAAGTGACGCATTTCACCAGTGGAACAGCGAGGAGGGAGATTAGACGTTTATGTGCAGCGACCTTTGACCCCTGGGCCTCACACTGTAAAGAGTCAAATGTCCAGGTCAACGAACTTTATATTTTTTAATTTAAAATAACATCATATTTTATAGTTTAAGTTTTACAGTTTTTTCTTAAATATGGCCCTATTACAATTTTTTATTTATTTTATTTTCCATTTTTGTTTTTATTTCATGGAAAAACATGTGTTCTTACTATGAGTGGGCTCGCATCTCCACAAACCTGACTCTTTGACCTGCAGGAGGAGCTCTTTCTGCTTCTTTTCATTTTCCAGCCTTGTTCTTTTTGTTCTTTTTGTTCTTTTTGTCCACACTGTAATTGAAGTCGTATTAACTTAAGTAGATTTACTTTTGCAGCAGGATCCACACGAGGCGACACACACGTCCACTCAAATATATAAATATTAATGTACAAATACTGCAGGTTTAACCCCGACTCAGCTCAGCAGTTTAAGTGTTTGACATGTTCAGTTTTACGTCTCCTGCTCCACAGTCTGTGTAAAAACGTGACTGAGACGTCGCCACAGCTTCAGATGAAGCTCATCGAGGCTGAAGCAGAGACCACGAGTATCACAGCAACCAAAGAGCCAATCAGGAGAGAGGCTGTCGAAGGTAACGCCCCGCCCCCCCCACTCCACTGGTTTAACAGGGAGCTTAGCAACACTGTCAATCAAACCTGTTGCTAACGCTAACAGGAGCGACCTTGGGGAAAGAAGGACCTGATTTGTCTGTTATTAATGTTCAGATCTTGATTTACAGACACAATAGTGAAATAAAAACCCCAGGATCATGTAGAGGGTTAATACGAACATTTAAGACCAGAATGAGTCTGAAGCAGCAGAGACAGAGAGAGGACAGAGGGGGCGCTGTTTATACAGAAAGTGAACTGAAGTCGATGGAGCAGGAAGTGCAACATGATCACTTCCTGTTTGGAGCGCGGTCGTTAGCAGGTTAGCTCTGTGCATTTACATAAACAGTCTATGTTCAGGAGATGTTCAGGAGATGTTCAGGACGCTGATGGGGCTGAAGGGCAGGACGGCATCTGCACTACGAGACGTTCATTTGTGATGGTTAAAGAGACAGTGTTTAGGGCGTGGGCTGATGCAGTGGTGCATGCTGGGTAGACACTCCTACAGTTTCCTGGACACTGTTTGTGTTTAAGCATAAATATAAATGAGTTTATATCAGATCTGTGCAGTGTTTTAGACTCACTGCTGCAGGTCAGTGTCTCACAGACGTGTCTCACAGACGTGTCCACAGACGTGTCCACAGACGTGTCCAGAGACGTGTCCACAGACGTGTCCACAGACGTGTCCACAGACGTGTCCACAGACGTGTCCACAGACGTGTCCAGAGACGTGTCCACAGACGTGTCCACAGACGTGTCCACAGCCGTGTCCACAGACGTGTCCAGAGACGTGTCCACAGATGTGTCCACAGACTGTGAGACTGTGTATTAATGTTATAATAATTCACACATGACTCCAGAATACTCATAACAATGACATTTAAGTATCAATAAACCCGTCCCTGGGGAGCAGTGTTTTCTATATAAAATGTCAAGAAGCTGCTACATAGTTAGACAAAAATAAATAAATAAATAAAATAAATCTTCCAAACTCAGTGTTGGTGACATTTCTGAGTTTGTGCTTCATTTTAAAGTCCAGTCACATGTCGCTATTTGGACCTCGAGCTAAATATTTAGACTCTTATTTATATCATATTTCAGAGTCAAAAATCTGCAAAAATCCTGAGAATGTTTGGTCAGTTTCAACATAATTTTACACATGTGGATTTTACCGTGATGATGTCCGTGAGTGTCTTGCTCATGGACACAACAGTTAGTTCTGGTTCGTGGTCATATTCTCTGTTTCTTTGTGTTGCATTTTTTCATTTCTCACGTCCAGTTTCTATAACGCAGGTCCCCACGCCGCAGGTCTCTACGCCGCAGGTCTCCACGCCGCAGGTCTCCACGCCGCAGGTCTCCACGCCGCAGGTCTCCACGCCGCAGGTCTCCACGCCGCAGGTCTCCACGCCGCAGGTCTCCACGCCGCAGGTCTCATAATTAAGCCGCTTGTTGTTTCTGACTCAAACCAGAAAAACATTTGCACAAACGAGCACTTACCCCGACCGCGGCCTCAGAGGTCTCCCGGGTCAATTAGTCTAACCACAGGGGCAATAAAACGACCACGAGAGCAGCTAAACGGGCTTCTGCGCTCGAGGCCCCGGGGGACCTCATGCTATGGAAATGTGACGTGCTAACAGGCTAAAACGGGCTAAAAGCTAAACAAACATCAATTGTGGAGTCAATGGAGCGTGAGCTAAAGCGGCGGGTTCATTTAAAGCGGTTCTGTCGGGGGATAAGCGGCGCCGTGGGTCCCGGGCGCAGAGCGGCGCTTCAGACGTTAATCATGTTTTTGACTTTCACTTCAACAACGACGTTTTTATTTCTGACTGAATATTGACCTTTACCAGAGGATTTTTAGATCAATACATTTCTGTCCAAACTCTTACTCTGCTGCATTAATTAGTTTAAAAGTTATGTAATGTAAAGTTTCTGAAGTTTCTAGCAGCTTATCCCCATGGAGATGTTATTACTGTGACGTGAATGTTCCACAGTGCGGCTTTAAAATAAAAATATCCATCTTTATCCACAGATCAGACCTGTAACTTGGCCTGGTGTCGTCGCCTACGGTTTAATCGTCTCATCATTTTGACATCACACAGTAGCAAAGTTAAAACATCTCCATGGACACAAACGGAGGAGGAAAGTTCCACAGTGCAGCTTTACATGGTACACTGTGATCAGATTAAAAACTTCACATTTACTCGTCATTTTGGTCTTAAATGTTTGTATTAACGAATTTATTAGCGTTAGCAACAGGTTTGATTGACAGCGTTGCTAAGGGCCCGCTCCCTGTTAAACCAGTGGTGTGGGCGGGAAAGGGGCGTTACCTTCAACAGCCTCGTTCCTGATTGGCTCTTTGGTTGATATGATACTCGTGATCAGAACTACAAATATTAGCCGCTATAAGTGTTAGCCTCATGTTAGCTTCATTTGGCTGAAGCTGTGGTGACGTCACACTCTCTTAAATCATTTCTTCACACAGTCTGTGGTGAGAGCAGGTCCATTAGCTCGTGTTAGCTCGTGTTAGCTCGTGTTAGTTGGTGTTAGCTCGTGTTAGCTCGTATTAGCTCGTGTTAGCTCGTGTTAGCTCGTGTTAGCTCGTATTAGCAGCCCAGCGTGCTTTGGCATTCCTCTTGACAGCGCTCGTAGCGGGGAGCACCACTAAATGTATAAAGTCCGGATTTTGCCAATGTATTTCCCCCCTTCCCGAGAATCCGTGACGCTCACACACATCTCCGCTCACACACATCTCCGCTCGCAGCTCCACGCCGCTGCTCATGGCGCCGCTGCTCATGGCGCCGTGGGTGGGCTCCAGATTTGAGCCAAGACCAAAACACACTTGAGCAGAGTACACACACGAGAGGATCCATTATCACCAGTGATATTCTTAACAATTACCACGGCGATAAATGAGGTCGTTTAGACCCGGAGCTGCTGAAAACACATCAAAGCTCAGTCACAAATAAAACAAGTGGAATAAAAGACGGAGCTCGATCGACCGGAGACAAACACAGAGCACGGGAAGTTTGAATATGTTTTAGATTTTATTTTCACAAACAAACAAGAAGAAACGAAACTGGATAAACTCAGCGTGGGATGAAAGACGGACGGAGACAGGAATAATGAAGGGGCGGAGCTAAGGAAGAACACGCCAGACAGGCAATAGGACTAGTACTACTACTACTACTACTACTACTACTACTACTACTACTGCTGCTACTACTACTACTACTACTACTACTACTGCTGCTACTACTACTACTACTACTACTGCTACTACTACTCTAAGGATACTACAACTACAGACTGATTCAGGTTTACAATCTCCTGACATAAAACTCCATAAATGATCAGGTCTGAATCTTTCTCCATAAACAGCTCAGTCTGATTCTTCATGTTTATTAAAGCTACAAATATTAGAGTTAGAAAGTGTTAAAATCTGCTCCAAGAGAGAGAGAGTCCACACACACACACACCCCCACAGTATCACACACACTGTATCACACACACATACACACACACCCCCACACACCCCTACACACACACACACACACCCCCACCCCATTACACACACACACACACCCCCACACCCCTACACACACAGTGTCACACACACACACACACACATAGTGTCACACACACAGTGTCACACACACACCCCCACACACACCCCTACACCCCCCCCCCCCCCCCCCCACACACACACACAGGTCGTTCATGTTGTGTACATGTAGATGTTCATATTAATTCTAGTCTTCAGATCAGAGTCAGATCATCCTAATCCTGTTTGTCCCGTGTCCTTTTGGACCAGTGTGCGACTCTGAAGCTGATGGGACATGGCAGGAGACGGGACGGGCGCAGAGGGACGGAGGACACGAGTCTAAAACGCCGTGAGGAGACGGGACGGGCGCAGAGGGACGGAGGGCACGAGTCTAAACGCCGTGAGGAGACGGGACGGGCGCAGAGGGACGGAGGACATGAGTCTAAACGCCGTGAGGAGACGGGACGGGCGCAGAGGGACGGAGGGCACGAGTCTAAACGCCGTGAGGAGAGGGGACGGGCGCAGAGGGACGGAGGGCACGAGTCTAAACGCCGTGAGGAGAGGGGACGGGCGCAGAGGGATGGAGGGCACGAGTCTAAACGCCGTGAGGAGAGGGGACGGGCGCAGAGGGACGGAGGACATGAGTCTAAACGCTGTGGCTAAATCAGGAGAGAAAGAAGGAGCCTCCGAAACAAACAGTGTAAGAAGTTCAAACGCAAAGTGACCCCGACTGAGGAGGAGGAGCAAACATCTGTGCAAAACACAAAATAAGACTTTTTAAATAGTATTCAGTGGATTTTCTCGTCCTCTTTGTCCCTCCAGTGTGTCCTGGTCTTCCCCGGGGCCTCCTCCTCATGAACACCTCTCCGGGGTCAGGAGTAAACAGAAGCCCTCAGCTGGAGGAGCAGTGTCTCTACTCCGAGCTCCTCCTGTGACTGAGCTCCTCTCACCCAGGGCCACAGACCCTGAGGAAACTCCTTTAAAGCTTTTTTATAAATGCCAAAACTCCAAACTGTGGCTTTAAACTCTCAATAAACCCTCAGAGTTTATCAGCGACTGTGGAGTGAGTCTGGATAAATGACGTTTTGACTGATCACACAGCTCTGCGGCGGACTGTAGTCAGACTTTAATTGGACTGTAGTCAGACTTTAATTGGACTTTAATCGGACTTTAGTCATGTTCAAATGGATTCAATGTCCAACAAGGATCAAACTGGAGAAATATGTTTAATTCCACTGAACGTCAGAACAAAACTAAAGTCTTATTAGCTTCACTTCCTCAGTATATTGTAGTTTGAGGTAACAGCTAGCTTGACATGCTAACTGTGCTAGCTGCTTGACATGCTAACTGTTTAAGCTGCTGTTGACAGGCTCTTTCATGGCGCTGAGGCTGAGCTGCTCGTGTTGGTTTAGCTCTGACAGCACAAAGTCGACTCGTTGTCGACTCGTCGTCAGCTCAGATCGAGACGTGAGTCTGACGTGTTTGATAAGTGAGTGAGAGAGCGCTTCTCTCTGTTTTATTAATTTCAGAGCAGGAAAAGGTTGTGGGTTCAAAGCCTCTTAATGAAACGATCATAATGATCAATATTAAACATGAAGAGTCGTCCCCAGACGCCCCGAGCTCCTGTGGCTCCTGTGGCTCCTGTGGCTCCTGTGGCTCCTGTGGCTCCTGTGGCTCCTGTGGCTCCTGTGGCTCCTGTGGCTCCTCTTCAATCCTTAAAGTTTAAATCTTTGAATATATTTGAATATTTTCTTTTTCCAGACTAAGATTCACTTTAGTTTCATCTCTGACAGTTTGGAGCTCACTAGCGCCGCACAGTGGTCACGTGATGTTGCTGTGATGTGATTGGTCAGTTGGTGCTGTCTTCATATCGATGGAGGCAGGACGACAGCGCCACCTGCAGCCTGACTTCAGCCTGACCGTGTCCCAAGTGTGTGACAGTGAAAAGCCCGTCGTCCCAGTTTAACGTCCTGTGGAGATGTTTCTGTGTTTCAACATAGTTTAACCCTGAGGAACGATCAAAGTGGAGGTGGAGTCAGACGTTGAACCGTCAGATTTCAGATTTTAGACCTGGTTTATCTGCAGGAAACAAAACTGACACAAACTTCAATTTATTTTTGTACAAATGAACTAAAGCGACTTTTATCATGACAGTCGTGAGTGTTGAGTTTATTTCTTCTACAGAGAATCTCACATAAAGTCCCATAATCCCCTGCCCCTTAAGCCTCCGCCCCTTAACCCTCCGCCCCTTAACCCTCTGTCCATCTGAAACTATGACTTCATCAAATTCTAAAACCTCTAAATCCCATAGTTGTTGATTCTCTTTTTTTTCTTTTTTCATTTATACAGGGAACACAATGAGCATATTTAAAATCCAACACAAACAGAAAAGCAAACAAAAAAACAAGTATATAAGTCCATTAAAACACCAAAAACAGGAGCAGCCTGACACAAAACATCATAAAATGACACATTAAAATGAGAATAAGTTGAATTTCTGTCAGTGTTTTGAAACACAAACACAGAGTTAAATGAATCAAATGGCTGAAGGCTCATCCTGCTCTGTTGACACACACATGACCAAATACTGTGTTCTCTGGTTTTATTTTGTATCAGGAGAATGTGGTTTCTCCTCGAGCCACAGCTGCTCCACTTCAGGCTCATTCACAAAGGCTTGTTTTTCTCCACACGCCTCACCCTAAACTTACATGTGATTTATGGTTAGCATGACTGCGCCGGAACACAGCAACGAGGAAAAGACAACGCGGAAATAAAGGACATACAACGGCTTCAAGGTTCCACAGGTTCAACAAGAGGAACAGCGAGAGGAACAACGAGAGGAACAAGAGGAACAACGAGAGGAACAAGAGGAACAACACGAAGAACAAGAGGAACAACAAGAAGAACAACAAGAGGAACAACAAGAGGAACAACGAGAGGAACAACGAGAGGAACAACACGAAGAACAAGGGGAACAACAAGAGGAACAACGAGAGGAACAAGAGGAACAAGACGAACAAGAGGAACAACGAGAGGAACAATGAGAGGAACAACACGAAGAACAAGAGGAACAACGAGAGGAACAAGAGGAACAACGAGAGGAACAAGAGGAACAAGAGGAACAACAAGAGGAACAATAAGAGGGACAATGAAAGGAAAAACACGAGCAACAACGAGAGGAACAGCGAGAGGAACAACGAGAGGAACAAGAGGAACAACGAGAGGAACAAGAGGAACAACACGAAGAACAAGAGGAACAACAAGAAGAACAACAAGAGGAACAACAAGAGAAACAACGAGAGGAACAACGAGAGGAACAACACGAAGAACAAGGGGAACAACAAGAGGAACAACGAGAGGAACAAGAGGAACAAGACGAACAAGAGGAACAACGAGAGGAACAATGAGAGGAACAACACGAAGAACAAGAGGAACAACGAGAGGAACAAGAGGAACAACGAGAGGAACAAGAGGAACAAGAGGAACAACAAGAGGAACAATAAGAGGGACAATGAAAGGAAAAACACGAGCAACAACGAGAGGAACAATGAGAGGAACAACAAGAAGAACAAGAGGAACAATGAGAGGAACAACAAGAAGAACAAGAGGAACAATGAGAGGAACAACAAGAAGAACAAGAGGAACAACAAGAAGAACAACGAGAGGAACAACAAGAGGAACAATAAGAACAGCAAGAGGAAAAACGAGAGGAACAACAAGACAAATAGCAAGAGGAACCAGAGGAACAACAAAAGGAACAAGAAGAACAAGAGGAACAACATGAGTTCATTAAAATGTGTTGTGTGATGTTGACAAGAGAAACATTCAGATATTTATGAAAGAGCAAAATATGAAACTCATGACAAAATTTACATTAAATCATCTTCACCTTGACACTTGAAATCAGACCTGCAAAAA
This sequence comes from Periophthalmus magnuspinnatus, assembly GCF_009829125.3. Classification (NCBI taxonomy): domain Eukaryota; kingdom Metazoa; phylum Chordata; class Actinopteri; order Gobiiformes; family Gobiidae; genus Periophthalmus; species Periophthalmus magnuspinnatus. The sequence continues at coordinate 273,403 of NC_047127.1, forward strand.
AAAGAACTTTCCAGAGCTTTTAAATCTTTACTCACCATAGGGGGCGCTCACGTCTCATTGGACACAGCAGTTTTTTAACACGGAGGTGGTTTTAGATGAATTTTATGATTTAAAATGTGTAAATTATAAAAGAGATGAGAACCATAGAGACACAAGCACAATCTGGCTGATTTTTTTATTCATTTACAATAATTCAAATTTTACAACCTTTTTGACCTCAGTGGGGCGCCGTAGGAGTCTGTTGTCGTAGAAATAGTGTCTACTCGTGTCCTTTAATGTTATGGCTTTGCTGAAATGTTCCACAGTGCACATTTCTGTCTTCAACCCTAGATACAGGTCAGATCTGTGGAGAGGTGAACCTGCTCACAGTAAGAATGATGTTTCTCTGTTTTAGAGCAAAAACCTGAGATGAGATGAACGTCAGAGTCAGAGTGTGGAACATTTAAGCAAAACAAAAACAGACAAACCAAGTGTTTATTTATTTAATGGTAAGTCACATTTATTTAAGCCCATTTAAAAAAGTGCAATAAAACAAAACATGATCAAATAAAACGACACAAGAGTCGACTCAGGGTCAAACAAAGAGGTTTTCAACAAAAATTTAAAAACATCTAATTCACAGAGAATGTTCCAGAGTCCGGACCAGCTCCAGCTCCATCGAGGCCCGTCCCCTCCAGGTTTTACCCAGGACTCACCTCAGAGACACCGCGTCCACTGAAGCTCGTCCACTGAAGCTCGTCCTGTGGCTCTTACCTGTATCATCATCACAGACAGAGGTCAAAGGTCGCAGCAGATGTTGAGCCTGGTCCTGGAGAAACACGGCAGGTGTCGTATTGGATCTGCGGCGTCCCTCAGGGCGTCACGCTTCACAGACAGGCGCTCGTCCGACCTGCAAATAGAGACGAGGACGAGGACGAGGACGCACGGGACGTTTGGGCTGTTTTTAAATAAACCAATAAAAACAGTAATAATAAAAGTGAGACGGAATGAACAGAACTGGACTCACTTATGGAACTAAACCCACGTGAAAAAGAGTCGATTTTGGACTGTGTGGATTTTATTTGGTGTTGGAGAAAATGATGAACTAATAAAAAATAAACGAGACTAATTTAATAAAACAGATTCTGGTTCAACAAACAGAAGCTCGGAGCTGATCAAAAATGTGATTATGTTTATCACAGTGGAGCGACGGTGGCTCAGTGTGTAGAGCGCTCCTCCTCTGACCCACAGGGTGATGGTGCGATTCCTGCTCCCACAGACGAATACTGTCATTGTGTCTTTGAGCAAAACACTTAACCCCTCATCTCCAGTGTTTGTGCGTTTGTTAAAGGGTGAGTGGTTCTTTAGTGTCCATTTAGAATAATAGTACACTGCAGTACTTGTAGTTTTATTTTGAAGTTTTGTTTGGTGCTAGAAAAGTTGGGAGCAAGTTTTTATGGTCATAGTAGTATCTTTATGTACATTGTAGTATCTTTATAGTCACAGTAGTATATTTGTGTAGTAGTAGTATCCATAAACAGTTGTACTTTCTTCTGCATAAACTTTTACTTAACAATACAAAACACAAATACTTTTACTTCAGTGGTGCTAGTATATTGTGGTACTTTAACTTTAACTTGAGAATTTTTCCTTCTCACCTCAAAAGTTAATTGTAAAGTTATTTTTTCCTGTCCGAGTTCATAAAATAGATGACAATTCTTCTCCTAATTATAACAAAAATGCAAAAACGACCAATTAAAAGCCTCTATAGGTCTGAGTGGAGTGTGAGATTCGCTCTGCGTGAGTCGCTCTGCAGGAAACTGTCACACTTCAGGATCTCAGAGGCTTTTTCTAAAGCCTTAATTAAGCGCACCTGTCCAGGGTCATGCAAGGGCTCATGGGAAATGTAGTAGAACAAAGCTGCAGAAATCTTTTTAATTCTTACAAAACGTATTAAGTTTAAAGTCTGAAATATAAAGTCTAAAGAAGAGTCCAAGTCCCACACAGAGTTTCACTTTATTTATTTTTTGTTTATTTCCAAATGTTGTAACTTTCTGCAGTTATGTTGACGCCACATGACCCGCACGACCCCGCACGACGCCGCACGTCGCCCGTCGCGGCGTGCGCTCCGAGAGAGCGTGCTCTGCTGTGAGGTTAAACGGGGACCAATCACAGAGCAGCATTAAGGTTTGTGCAGCGGTCAAAGGTGAAGCGCAGAAACAAACCAAAACAAACACGACGACACCAACAGACAAACTTCAGATTATTTTAGCGTCAGGACAGAGTTTTGTGTTTGTGAAAACGAGCAGAAGGTCAGAGGTCAAAGGTCAGAGCTTTGTGCTTTTGTGGATCAGACGTCTGAGATTTTCACTTGACCCAATTTAACCAAAGTTTAATTTTTCATCTTGTTCTGCTGCTGCTCGACCAATCAGATTTAAATAATCACCATGGCACAAGTACATGTAAGTACATGAAAGTACATGTAAGTACATATATTTACATATCAGTACATGTAAGTACATAGAAGTACTTGTAAGTACATGTCAGTACATGTAAGTTCATGTACTCCTCTCTGCAGTACTCTTTTTTGTATAAACCACAGCTGGTCCTCAAAGCGCTCGCCCTGAACTCGATCTGTGTGACACACACATACAACAATACCACGCGGCGCCCCCTGTCCTTGAAGTGCAGTACTTTATCCACACATTACTCAGCCCATTGATGTATTATTGAACAAAAACCTTATTATGAAGCCGGGGCCATTTGTCACAGACTGCCCTTCCTCCGGGGCATCAGGTTCATATGAGTCAATGCTGAGCGATGACCTTGTACTTCAGAGTACTGCGGCGCTGTACTGCAAACACCTGAGCCCCCCCCCCCTTGAGATATCTGATCCCAGCCCCTCCCACGCCCACGTCACCAAAAAGCCCAATATCCGCTTTATTGTCCTTCCGGGAGCGGTTTTAATTAAAATCCAGCGGCGTCTTTTGTGCTGCTGACAAAGCGCTCGGAGCTTTTGTCTGTGTGGACCCTGGACAGAGGAGGAGCCAGGGCCTGTGTGGACACAAGGAGGCGCTACAACTGTGGACAGAGGAGGAGCCAGGACCTGTGTGGACACAAGGAGGCGCTACAACTGTGGACAGAGGAGGAGCCAGGGCCTGTGTGGACACAAGGAGGCGCTACAACTGTGGACAGAGGAGGAGCCAGGACCTGTGTGGACACAAGGAGGCGCTACAACTGTGGACAGAGGAGGAGCCAGGACCTGTGTGGACACAAGGAGGCGCTACAACTGTGGACACTGGACAGAGGAGGAGCCAGGACCTGTGTGGACACAAGGAGGCGCTACAACTGTGGACAGAGGAGGAGCCAGGACCTGTGTGGACACAAGGAGGCGCTACAGTGCAGTGTGGAACTCATTAAAATGATCATTTATTTTGTGTCTATAAATGTTCCACAGTACAACTTTACTGATTGAAATGAAAATGATCCACTAGAAAAACAAAAACACTTCATGTAAATTTAAAGCCGCAGTATGTAACTTTTTACCCAAATATAAACTAAAATAAAAGCATGTGTTTTGGGATTTTATTTCTATTTTTGTGCTTACTGCACCGAAACATGTGTCAGCATCATTCATGTGGCCTGGACCGCGGCGTCCTCTTAGTCCATGGCGTCCTCCTGGACCGCGGCGTCCTCCTGGACCGCGGCGTCCTCTTAGTCCATGGCGTCCTCCTGGACCGCGGCGTCCTCCTGGACCGCGGCGTCCTCTTTTTTAAGGTTTTATTTAAATGTATAAATTGCCACATCTCAAATTCTATATTTCATCAAATATTTATTTGCTCCACATTAAGACAGTGAAGAGAGGTATTTAAATAATAATAATAATAATAATAATAATAATAATAATAATAATAATAATAATAATAATAATAATAATAACAATAATAATAATAATAAACTGTATTTATACTTGTACTTTGTCCTTTACACAAACAGGAGACTCAGATTAAAACAGAATAAAAATAATTGTGCTGTAAAAATGTTTTAGGAGGTCAGGACCTCCACAGCTCAGGGGCCTCAGTGTGAGAGGAGGAGGAGGAGGAGGAGGACGAGGAGGAGGAGGAGGACAAGGAGGAGGAGGAGGAGGACAAGGAGGAGGAGGAGGAGGAGTAAGAGGACAAGGAGGAGGAGGATGAGGACAAGGAGGATGAAGATGAGGAGGACAGTGAGGAGGACAGAGGAGGTCAGTGATATAACAGTGTACAAGTATCTGTGTATCGTCTGTGTTCAATGGAAATTATTCTTATGTTTTTTAAAAATCTGACCAACTTACACGTAAATGTGAACAGAACTGTCCCGAGAACTGACCCTTGAGGAATCCCACGAGAAAGAGCCGCTGGAGATGAGAATCGTCCCATTAGGAGGGCGATGTTTTGTAGAATAAGACAAGTCGTGTGAGTTGTCTCCAGACAAACGTCACAGACTGAGGTCGACTCTGTGTCTGTGGATAAAACACATCAGGACTTATTTTTATGATGAGGTTTGTTTTAGGAGCAGCGTCTGTTTAGTGTTTATTAGAATTAAGTCTCTATAAAGAGCTGTGTTTTATGAGACATATTTATAATATTTAAAACTTAAATATTGTGATGTTTTCATAACATTATCTTAAGATTGTAACATTATTTATAACATATTTGTGGTTAAATCTAAACGCTCCTCCCATGAGCCTCTTTGGTCAGGACAGGACAGTCTGCTCTGAATAGTTGGTGTTGGGCCGCCCTCTAGTGGAGCGTTCACCTAATGACAGACTCACTGTAAACAGAAAACAGAGGAAACATAAAACAGTTTTATTTTCTGTGTCATTTTGAGTTTGAAATCACAGGTTTTAAAAACATTATATATAAATGAACATTATTCAAGTTTGATTAGATTTTATTATAAAATAAAAACAGAATTTGAATGAGGCTTCAGCAGAGACAAGAGTGAGGGACGAGGACAAGAGGACAGGACGACAGGACAAAAGGACGACAGGAGGACAAGAGGACAGGACGACAGGACAAAAGGACGACAGGATGACAAGAGGACAGGACGACAGGATGACAGGATGAAAGGACGACAGGAGGACAGGACGAAAGGACGACAAGAGGACAGGACAACAGGAGGAGAGGATGACAGGACAAAAGGACGAAAGGACGACAGGACAACAGGAGGACAGGATGACAGGAGGACAGGACAAAAGGAGGACAAGAGGACAGGACAAAAGGACGACAGGAGGACAGGACGAAAGGACGACACGAGGACAGGACGACAGGAGGACAGGACAAAAGGACGACAGGAGGACAGGACGAAAGGATGACAAGAGGACAGAACGACAGGGCGACAAGAGGACAGGACAACAGGAGGACAGGAGGACAGGACAAAAGGACGACAAGAGGACAGGACGACAGGACAAAAGGACGACAGGAGGACAGGACGAAAGGACGACAAGAGGACAGGACAACAGGAGGAGAGGATGACAGGACAAAAGGACGACAGAAGGACAAGACGACAGGACAAAAGGACGACAGGAGGACAGGACAAAAGGAGGACAAGAGGACAGGATGAAAGGACGACAGGACAAAAGGACAAAAGGACGACAGGAGGACAAGAGGACAGGACGACAGGAGGACAGGACGAAAGGACGACAGGAGGACAAGACGACAGGACAAAAGGACGACAGGACGACAGGAGGACAGGACGACAAGAGGACAGGAGAGCTCTGGGCTCATGGTCACGTTACTGTTGAAAACTAAAAACAGCAGATGTAAGTATATTTATATTTATATATTTATATATTTATATTTATATATTTATATTTACTTATTCTCTAATAAAACACAACACTAAGGTTTCAAAAGGACGAGTAATGAGCTGTAAAAAAATAGAATAAATCATTTACAAAAGCAGCGACTCAAACAGAAATAATCTGTGTATTTAAAATAATAAAGTGATTTATACAGAACTGACTCAATGAAGCCACAGCTGCCCCGGGGCAGAGGGAAACAAGGCTGTGCATCGATGGGACACACACACGTACACACCCCTACACACACGTACACACCCCTACACACACCTACACACACACACTGTTCACACACACACTGTTCACACACACACACACAGTTACACACTGATTGATCGATGCTCAAAGACACAACATCAGTCACACGTCGCCTCTGGGATCAAACCTCGACACATTTGTGAATAAAAATGATGTAAATCTTTATTTTCATTCAGCTCAAACTGAGCTCAAACGTTGCATTTTTCAGTCACGTCACAAAAACAAGAATATTTACATTTATTTACACTAAAGATTCACTTGATGAGAAAAACATGTGATATTTGAAAAATGAACTGTGTCTAAACAAAGACCAAGGACGACATGAACAAACAGAGACAATATATGAAAAATAAATGAATAAAACTCAGTTTCTGTGCAGTTTATGTTGTTTGTGTCGCATCAGGACACGTCTGTCCATCATCTACTTTTCCATTTATTTATCTCGAGCAGATTCATCAACACAAGAAGTACACGTACATGTATATACTACACCTAAGTACAAGAAGTACATGTATACACTACCCCTAAAGTACATGTACATGTACATGTATACACTACCCCTAAAGTACATGTACATGTACATATATACACTACCCCTAAAGTACATGTACATGTATACACTACCCCTAAAGTACATGTACATATATACACTACCCCTAAAGTACATGTACATGTACATATATACACTACACCTAATGTACTTTTCACACTTTTTTCACTTTACTTATTTAAGCTGGAAAAGGAAAAGAAAGAGTAAACCTCTCCTCTTCATTATCAGCCTCATTATCAGCCTCATTATCAGCCTCATTATCAGTCTCATTATCAGTCCCATTATCAGTCTCATTATCAGCCTCATTATCAGTCTCATTATCAGCCTCATTATCAGTCTCATTATCAGCCCCATTATCAGTCTCATTATCAGCCTCATTATCAGTCTCATTATCAGTCTCATTATCAGCCTCATTATCAGCCCCATTATCAGCCTCATTATCAGTCTCATTATCAGCCTCATTATCAGTCTCATTATCAGCCTCATTATCAGCCCCATTATCAGCCTCATTATCAGTCTCATTATCAGCCCCATTATCGGTCCCATTATCGGCCCCATTATCGGCCCCATTATCGGCCCCATTACCAGCCCATTATCAGCCTCATTATCAGCCACATTATCAGCCTCATTATCAGTCTCATTATCGGCCTCATTATCGGCCCCATTATCGGCCCCATTATCAGCCCCATTATCAGCCTCATTATCAGCCTCATTATCAGCCCCATTATCAGCCTCATTATCAGCCTCATTATCAGCCTCATTATCGGTCTCATTATCGGCCTCATTATCAGCCTCATTATCAGCCTCATCATCAGTCTCATTATCAGCCTCATTATTAGTCTCATTATCAGCCTCATTATCAGTCTCATTATCAGCCTCATTATCAGCCCCATTATCAGCCTCATTATCAGCCCCATTATCAGTCTCATTATCAGCCTCATTATCAGTCTCATTATCAGTCTCTTGTTCTTGTTGTCACTTGTTCTCCAGTGAGGGGAGGATGGACAAATGGATCAGCGTCTGCAGTGATGAGGTCACTGCTTGTATCACAGATACAAGTGGCAGAAATGATTTTCCTCCACAGGGTGGCGCTCTCTTAGAGAGAGGGTGAGGAGCTCAGTCACACGGGAGGAGCTCGGAGTAGAGCCGCTGCTCCTACACGTCGAGAGGAGCAGCTGAGGCTCGGGCATCTGTTCAGGTTGCCTCCTGGACGCCTCCCTGGGGAGGTTCATGTCCCACTGGGCCCTCGGTAAGACTCAGGACACACTGGAGGGACTATGTCTCTGGCCTGAGGACACCTCGGGGTCCCACCGGAGGAGCTGGAGGACATGTCTGGGGTGAGTATGAGGAGGGCGAGGAGGGCGAGGAGGACGAGGAGGGCGAGGAGGGCGAGGAGGGCGAGGAGGACGAGGAGGGCGAGAAGGGCGAGGAGGGCGAGGAGGGTGAGGAGGGCGAGGAGGGCGAGGAGGGTGAGGAGGGCGAGGGCCAGGTGAAGTGTGTATCCACGTGTGTGTGTGGGGTGTGTGTGGGTGTGTGTGTGTGTGTGTGTGTGTGTGGCAGGGCCTGGACTTAATGCCAATTAGAAGGAGGTAAATGGACCAAACCCGCCCCCCGTGGAGTCGAGACTCAAACACTCGATCTATAAAGAGTCTGGACACAAACACAAAGAGTCTGGACACAAACACAAAGAGTCTGGACACAAACACAAAGAGTCTGGACACAAACACAAAGAGTCTGGACACAAACACAGATCTGATTTGGGCCAAAGGCTGAAGTCCAAACATCGATTTAAGGCAAAAGAGAAACAAGAAACAACTGTGTAAGATTAAATAAAATAAAAATAATTGAAATGAAACCTTCAAGTATGAGCTGCAGCTTTAAAGGCACACTATGATAATAATAATAATAACAAATAATAATAATAACAACAACAAATAATAATAATAACAACAACCAATAATAATAATAACAAATAATAATAATAATAATAATAATAATATAAAATAAAAATGAGACACTACAGTATGAGCTGCAGCTTTAAAGGTGCACTATGTAACTTCTCTTGTGGAGGGTACACCACCTGCTCGTACCCTCCATGGAGTTATTGCTTCGTCTGGAATGTTCCACAGTATGGCATTGCACTTATCCATCTTGCCTTTGCTCATTTACATGGGCGTTTATTACTGTATTTTTACATTTTAATGATGTTATATTTTTATTATAAAATCTGATTGTGACACAAACAGCACAAAAACACAGGGAGGAGGGGTCAGAGAGAGGTCAGAGGCGGGGTCAGAGAGAGGTCAGAGGTGGGGTCAGTTCCAGTCACAAGAGTCACACATATCTTTTTAACTCGTGTTTACTTGTTTACTAATGAGGCTATGCTAGCACACGAGCTAACACCAGTGAACACTTTGATTTAGACTCAGTGAAGCTGAAGGACACAGGGTGAACACGAAGAAGTATTTAAAGACGAACGAGGAAGGAGAGACATTCAAACTATCACAGATTATGTAAGTTATATAAGTATTTATTTATTTATTGGTTTATTTGACAGGGACAGTGTACATTCATATCATTGCTGCAAATGCACCAGAATTAGCCAAAAGGATATTTTTCATCTGTGCAGTTTACACCTAATGAATAAAGTGTCTTTTGAACAACTCAATTTTGACTTCTTAAACATAAATGATTAAAAGTATAACTATGATCATTAAAGCGTCTCCATGGAGTTTTAAATATTTTGCCTGTATGATTTACAGTATTTTTGTATTTTATTCATTTACTAATCTCTTTATTGAAAATCACACATTGATCACACTGTGAGGTGCCTCTCCACAGATCTGACCCGTAATGTGATCCGGTGACGTTGCACATTTGTATCCATGGAGATACAAATATATATCCTCACAACATGTGTCTGTGTTTTTCTCTTCAAACAAAACTAATAAAATACTCACAGTTCAGTTTTAAATAAAGACCAGACTCGACACAAAAGTCTGATTCACATAAACCTGGAGTTAGCTGTTAGCTGTTAGCTGTTAGCTGTTAGCATAGCATCATGTCACTGTGTTTATCCTTCACACTCTGAGGTAAAGTGAGGACCCGGTGAACTTAACCCTGTCACTTTACCTTTTACTTATATGAAAAAAAGAAAAGAAGAAAAACAAAAGGACAAGTGGAACAGTCTGATGTGCGTTTATATCACACTGACATTTACCAACAGCTCAGGGTTTTCACCTGCTCAAGAGTTACAACTAAAACAAACTAAAGAGTTAAAACAGAACAAAAAGGAAATATAGTTAATGAATTGATATAATTTATACATTTAAAGCTTCTGTACGACACAAAACTGATCCATGTTTTAATGTCATTAGTGCATCAAAAACAGACCTGGAGTTGTGTTTTGTTTCATTCACATGTTTGAGTCACTTTATTATTAGTCTGTAACATCTACAAAGCTCAAAACGCTCTGTTCCACCTTGTGATGTCATCAAGTGGTAGTTTTCATGTTAACTCCTCCTCCTTTTACCTTTAGTTCAGTCGAGATAAGAGACAACTCCAGGAAATGATCCAAATGATTCTATAAACGAAGGTGTGTGGAGTTTAAAAACACAGTGGAGCACTTCCTGTATCACCACATGATGACATCACAAGGTGGAACAGAGTGTTTTCAGCCTAAATCTGCAGGTTTGTGTGTTAAATGTGTACATTTAACAAAACACAACTCCAGGTCTGTGTGTGACGAGGAAACATCAGAAAAGTGTGATATGGGACATTTAAAGCTGCACAATGTAACTTTTCATGGCATGTCCTTCATTTGTTCGTCTCCATGGTGAACATGCGACATAACCAGGCTAAGTTACAGGTCAGATCTGTGGAGAAGCGACTCTGCTCATAGTAACAATCCATGTTTTTCAAGTTATTCCTGAGGACCATAACACCTGTACAAAAACATATGTTTAAAGCCATAATGTGAAGTATTCCAGGCACAGCAGTGCATCACCATGGAGACAAGCAGGTAGTGGACCCTACACCCAGAAAGTTCCACAGTGCAGCATTCAGTCTGGGGCTGGGTGAATGTGTTAAAGACCAAACATCATAAACAGAAGAAGAACTGACGTGTTTGTAAATCTCTGAACATTTTGATGATACAATATGAACTAAACCTGATAAATCTGCACAGATCATAAATATATAATAAATATATCATAAATATATGATAAATAAATAAATTAAATGTGCAGACTGACCCCCAAAATAAATATAATGCACAGAGTCTCATCTTCACCTTGAATTCATTTCCTTATGCCACGTTTAGCCACATGGGGGCAGTAGTGTCTCACTCACTGAAGAGACACAATCAATGAAGAAAAGTCTGTCCTGATTTTTCTTTTATAAATAATCCTCAAGGTGAATGTACTTTACATCTGTCAGGGGGCATTAGGGGGCATCAGAGGGGCATCAGGGGGCGTCAGGGGGCAACAGAGGGGCATCAGGGGGCAACAGAGAGGCATCAGAGGGGCATCAGAGGGGCATCAGGGGCATAAGGGGGGCATCATAGGGTATCATGGGGGCGTCAGGGGGCATCAGGGGGCAACAGAGAGCGTCAGGGAGTGTCAGGGGGCAACAGAGAGGCATCAGGGGGCATCAGGGGGGCATCAGGGGCATAAGTGGGCATCAGGGGGCATCAGGGGGGTATCAGGGAGTGTCAGGGAGCATCAGGGGGCAACAGAGGGGCATCAGAGGGCGTCAGGGGGGCATCAGGCGGAATAAGGGGGGCATCAGGGAGCATCATGGGGCAACAGAGGGGCATCAGGGGAGCATCAGGGGGCCTCAGGGGCATCAGGGGGCATCAAAGGGTCTAACCAGGACTGAATCAGGCCCACAGCTGAGGACACAGACTGAGCAGTGAATCAGGAGCTTTGCTGTTGGACTCAGCTCCTTTTTTAAGCTTTTAAACTCATCATGGTGAATAATCAGGACGCTCTGATTCATCGTGAAGAATCATTTTGGACCAAACTGCTTCAAATAAACCTGTAAAAATCATGTGAGCAGCAGCAGTGTCCATGAATCTGTGTCGGCTCTTTGTCGTTAGCTCTTCGTCGGCGGCTCTTTGTGGTTAGCTCTTCGTCGGCGGCTCTTTGTGGTTAGCTCTTCGTCGGCGGCTCTTTGTGGTTAGCTCTTCGTCGGCGGCTCTTTGTGGTTAGCTCTTCGTTGGCGGCTCTTTGTCGTTAGCTCTTCTTGGCGGCTCTTTGTCGTTAGCTCTTCGTTGGCGGCTCTTTGTCGTTAGCTCTTCTTGGCGGCTCTTTGTGGTTAGCTCTTCGTTGGCGGCTCTTTGTCGTTAGCTCTTCTTGGCGGCTCTTTGTCGTTAGCTCTTCGTCGTCGGCTCTTTGTCGTTAGCTCTTCTTGGCGGCTCTTTGTGGTTAGCTCTTCGTTGGCGGCTCTTTGTCGTTAGCTCTTCGTTGTCGGCTCTTTGTCGTTAGCTCTTCGTTGTTGGCTCTTTGTTAGCTCTTCGTTGTCGGCTCTTTGTGGTTAGCTCTTCGTCGGCGGCTCTTTGTCGTTAGCTCTTCGTCGGCGGCTCTTTGTGGTTAGCTCTTCGTCGGCGGCTCTTTGTGGTTAGCTCTTCGTCGGCGGCTCTTTGTCGTTAGCTCTTCGTCGGCGGCTCTTTGTGGTTAGCTCTTCGTCGGCGGCTCTTTGTCGGCTCTTTGTCGTGTTTCAGATCTGATTCTCTGTTTTTACGCCTGATGAATCCCTGTAGATCACGGATGCCGTTGGTTTTCCAGTTTGAATGATGCACACGTTTAGAGGAGCTGCACACGCGTGTCTTTATAAAGTGTATGTATTTGGATAACTGCTCGTCCGTGTGTTTTTGTCCCAGTGGAGAGAGTAAAGTGAGAACACGCTGAAAGGAAACATCAATCATCAGGAAAGAGGTAAAAATAGAGCAGCGCTGGTGACTGTTACTTTACATGTATTTACACAACGACTGGACGACTGTACACGATGATGGTACACAACGACTGTACACGACAACTGTACACGACAACTGTACACGACAACTGTACACAACAGTACACGACAACTTGACACGACGACTGTACACGATGATGGTACACCACGACTGTACACGACAACTGTACACAGTGACTGTACACAACTTTACACGACGACTTTACATGACGACTGTACATGACTGTACACACACATGTACACACATTACACACATGTACACACATTACACACGTGTACACACATTACACACATGTACACACATTACACACATATTACACACATGCACTAGTGTGAGACACACACAGACGCACACTGGGCCTTTGAGGGTCACATGTTTGTTGTTTTTATTTTTTATTTATTTATTTGTATTTATTTATAGTGGACAGTGTTGACCAACAGTAAATGTTTATGCCAGAATTAGCCAAAAGTCTGTTTTTCTTCTGTGATGTACAGACGGCTCCTTATAAAAACATGGTTAAAAAGAAGAAAAGCTTTAAGTCTGAAGAAGTGAATCATAGTGAAGAAAAATAATTAAAACAGACAAGTTAAGAACAGCAGGCAATTAATAACAATAAAAGATTATGATTTAAAAGCACAAGAAAATAAACAAAGGGGCAATAAAAGATTTGTTAAAGCAGAATTACAGAGACGCACATGCACAGGACAAACACTAGATGGCAGCAGCAGGAGTTTGGTGTTGACAGGTCTGATTTGTTCATGTTTAAATTGAGACTTAAAGGAGCTGTATGTGGAGCTCTCCCTGATCATCGTGGAGACGCTGTCCCAGACGTTAGACGCTGTCCCTCCTTTAGACGCTGTCCCTCCTTTAGACGCTGTCCCTCCTTTAGACGCTGTCCCTCCTTTAGACGCTGTCCCTCCCTTTAGACACTGTCCCTCCCTTTAGACGCTGTCCCTCCCTTTAGACACTGTCCCTCCCTTTAGACGCTGTCCCTCCCTTTAGACGCTGTCCCTCCCTTTAGACACTGTCCCTCCCTTTAGACACTGTCCCTCTCTTTTGACACTGTCCCTCCTTTAGACACTGTCCCTCCTTTAGACACTGTCCCTCCTTTAGACACTGTCCCTCCTTTAGACACTGTCCCTCCTTTAGACACTGTCCATCCTTTAGACGCTGTCCCTCCTTTAGACGCTGTCCCTCCTTTAGACACTGTCCCTCCTTTAGACACTGTCCCTCCTTTAGACACTGTCCCTCCTTTAGACACTGTCCCTCCTTTAGACACTGTCCCTCCTTTAGACACTGTCCCTCCTTTAGACACTGTCCATCCTTTAGACACTGTCCCTCCTTTAGACACTGTCCCTCCTTTAGACACTGTCCCTCCTTTAGACACTGTCCCTCCTTTAGACACTGTCCCTCCTTTAGACACTGTCCCTCCTTTAGACACTGTCCCTCCTTTAGACGCTCTGACAGAACAGGCTGATTCACCAAATGTCTTTCTGAATGGGATTTTCACTTTACTCATTTTGTTGCATTAAACTTTTCTGATCTGTTGTATTTCCAGTGGATTAGCCGTGTTTTAAAACATGTCTCCGTCTCTACGTGTCTCTCCGCCCCTCATATCCCCCCACGCTGCGGCGCTCCCGCTGTCCGTGTCAATTAGCCGCATTTAGCTCGCCGCACCACTGCGCTCCAGATGACTCCATGTCCCACGTCCCGGCTGGACAGATTGCACTCTCCTGTTATTAATGGAACTGCTGCGGCTCCACTGTGAAACCTGCTTCTTGGACCGCCGCCACAGGCCCCGCCCCTCTTGGACCGCCGCCACAGGCCCCGCCCCTCTTGGACCACTGTGTGTGGCCCCTCCCCCTGTGTGTGAGGTCACATGGTCTCGCAGAGCTATTCAAACATGAGTTTACCGCTCAAACTTATGACTTATACTAATATATAAAACTTAGTGAGACTCTGGCTGACGTGAAAATGCATTAGAGCTTTTATCGTGTTTGGTCTGTTCAGTTTTAATGATGGAAAAGTGACACTGCAGCAGAAAACAACACAACACAACACAAAACAACACAACACAACACAACACACTGCTGAGCTGGTCTGTTTTTCTGTTCATAAATGGCTCCAGAGTCTGTGTAAAGACGTGGACTGAGTGTCAGCTCCAAATGAAGCTCATTGAGGCTAACAGCTACAGCGGCTCATTTAGAGGGGAGGTCCATATTTGGAACTCTGACCACGAGTATCATAGCAACCAAAAAGCCAATCAGGAGAGAGGCTGTTGAAGGTAACGCCCCGTCCCGCCCACACCACTGGTTTAACAGGGAGCGGGCGCTTAGCAACGCTGTCAATCAAACCTGTTGCTAACACTGACGAAAGAAGGACCTGATTTGTCTGTTTTTAATGTTCATGTCTTGATTTACAGACACAATAGTGAAATAAAAACCCCAGGATCATGTAGAGGGTTAATACGAACATTTAAGACCAGAATGAGTCTGAAGACAGAGACAGAGAGAGGACAGAGGGGACAGAGAGGACAGAGGGGGCGGCGGCACGTTAGCTGTGTCCGTTTATATGTATAGTCTATGGTGTGCTGACAAAGTTAAAGAGGCACTATGTAACTTTTCTGGTGGTGGTTCTCCATTGAGATGTGGAGACAGGAGACACCAGGGCACAGATTACATTAACAGCTTCAAACAGACGAGTAGAAGTGTCACGAGACCAAGTTTTAAACGACGATATCCACGAATCCCAGTGAAGTATTTTTAAAGAGACGGTGTCTTTAAAAAGCACTAGCTGCAGCAGATTAAACAGTCCCAGTCCCGCGGCGTAACCTCCGTCTGTAAAGTTAAAGTTGAACACACAGACACATTTATATAGAGTTTAGTTTGAGTGAGATTTAGTTCTAACCTTTGCAGGTCTGTGTAATCCCTCAGTTGTCCAGGTGACCTACAGACAAAATATAATAAAAAACCTTTGGATGTCGCTGCTGTGTCCTTGAGCCCTTTGGTCGAGCGACTCGCTCCGTGCTTTCGTCAGCCTTTTACATTTTCATATAGAAGAAGAAGAAGTTGTTGTCATGTTTTAGAGGCAGATCTGGACTAAACCTGTTTATTTCTCTGGAGTAAATCATCTGACGTGAGTGCGTTTCAACAGCGTTCAGACTCAGATACTCCCACACTGAAGAAGCCATCTTTGTCGTGTAAATCTATTGAATCCCATTAATGCGTTTGTCTGTGTAGTCCACATGTTTGGTCCTCACTTGGCAGCGAGGACGGAGCGGAGCTGGAGGCGGGCCAAGGAGGAGCCATCGATCCTGGGACGGCGTTAATAGTTCTGATGATGGAAAGGCCTGACTGTGAGAGCGGGCGTGCACGTGAGGCCAGGGGCGTGCGCGTGAGGCCAGGGGCGTGCACGTGAGGCCAGGGGCGTGCACGTGAGGCCAGGGGCGTGCACGTGAGGCCCATGGTCCAGAAGTGTGGCTGATTCGTCACAGCCAAAGTCACAGAAAACAGAGGAGCAGGGAGGGTAAAGATTCACTGTGCGACTTTTCACAGTCTGGCCACCTGCTGGTTTCCATGGATATGCTCATAGTTTGCAAATGACTATATTCTAGTTCTATATATTTTGGTTGAAGTATAGGAGCCAGATCACTTTTACTTTTATTAACACCAGGCTCACAAATGTAAATGTGTGTATTTATGTATTTATGTTATTCATTTTATTTTTTACATTTGTATAAAGTTTCAGACTGAGGCCAAAAAAAACATCTTTTGGCCTCGGGCTGAAACTGAAACATTTCCACATTTAAACCCAGACAACTTCAGTTATATAAACAGAATAAGGTCAAACATAAGTATCTTCCTGAGTGATGTAGAGTGAACACAGGAAAAATGGTAATGTAAGTGCACGAGGATGACATCACTCTGACCTGAACGATGACATCACTCTGGTCTAAACGATGACATCACTCTGACCTGAACGATGACATCACTCTGACCTGAACGATGACATCACTCTGGTCTAAACGATGACATCACTCTGACCTGAATGATGACATCACTGTGGTCTAAATGATGACATCACTCTGGTCTGAACGATGACATCACTGGTCTGAACGATGACATCACTCTGGTCTGAACGATGACATCACTCTGACCTGAACGATGACATCACTCTGACCTGAACGATGACATCACTCTGGTCTAAACGATGACATCACTCTGACCTGAATGATGACATCACTGTGGTCTAAATGATGACATCACTCTGGTCTGAATGATGACATCACTCTGACCTGAATGATGACATCACTGGTCTGAACGATGACATCACTCTGGTCTGAACGATGACATCACTGGTCTGAATGACATCACTCTGAACAGCGCCTCCTTCAGGTAAAAGCTCTGGACACTGGTCAAACCGCCGCGTCCTTGGGATAAACTGCTGCTCTGCTGTTTTTGGAGTTCCAGAGGTCAAAGGTCAGTACATGTTCTACAAGCGCTGTGTCCTCTGGAGGTCGTCCACAAACACCGACGTCTCTGACACAGTTTTAAAATAGTGGAGCGTTGGACTTATTTATATTCCCATAACGAGGGCCCGGTGATGTCACAGAGATCCAAAATGGCCGCTCTTGTGGGGTTCTCCTTCTGCTTCATGATAATATTATTGCAACTTTAACATCATAGAAAGTCTGAATAGTGTGCGTAATCGCCCTCTTTTTGGTGAAGGCGGGAGGTCGACACAAAGCGCTGACTCCTGCAGTGATGTATCTGGCAACATCCACCTCCACTTAACTTAACGGCCTCATAAAATTAACAGGAGCAATAAAGCCCATAGCGCAAAAGTATGTTTCTAATGGCACCTGCAGGGCCCCGCGCTCATTTATGCTCAAGATTATACAGTAAAACATTATGAAGACCAACAGCTGTGTGGGACCTCCAGGCACCAGCGGGGGGCAGGGTAACACTGTGAAGTCTTAAGGGTCATTTCGTTAAGTATGTGGTGTATGAGAAAATACGCAACGATTTTATGAAAGAAACATATGTGTAAAAACATCATTTTACAGCTTTACATTGGTTGGTTAAATGGTCATGTTTCACAGCAGTGGGTCTCCGTCGCTCTGAGGACGTTATAGAAGATCATTTAGACGGTTTAGAGCAGATAAGTATCAGAATTAAAGGACAATTTAATGTTTTTCATATTTTCAAATCTGCATTTTGGGCTGATTTCCTCCTGTCACTCACAAAAAAGAACACACAAAAAAAACATTTACAGGCAACGAGGGCGAAGTGTCTGGCCCAAGGACACAACACTGGACGTGGGTTTTATATTGGTTGTTTTCAGATTTAAGTTACATCAAGTGCAACTTTAAATATGACACACACAGATATGTGTGTATGATCTACCACACCAGACAAGTGGAGAATGATCGAGTCAAGATCCTGTGGGACTTCAGTACAGACTGACACAATGTGATGGACCAACTGGACACTGTGGAGGAGAAACAACAGAGCAAAGAGCTGGACATCACAGAACCAAGAGAACATCAGGAAAAAGGAACATGAGAAACTAGAGAAATACCAGGGGCTCAAAGAAGATCTGGAGAAGGTCTGGAAGGTGAAGGCCTCAGTGGAGCCCGTGGTCATCGGACACTCGGGGCAGTGACCCCCAAACTGGAGGAGTGAATACAACAGATCCCAGGAAAAACATCAGACCAGTCCAGAAAAGAGCAGGAACAGCAGAGATACTGTAGAACCTCCAGCTCCAGGGCGTCTGGGAGAGGACCTGAGTGTGGAAGTATAAGAATGAGCCCTCTCTGTTCTGTTAGCATTAGCCCTCTCCTGTTAGCATTAGCCCTCTCCTGTTAGCATTAGCCCTCTCCTGTTAGCGTTAGCCCTCTCCTGTTAGCATTAGCCCTCTCCTGTTAGCGCTGGCCCTCTCCTGTTAGCGTTAGCCCTCTCCTGTTAGCATTAGCCCTCTCCTGTTAGCGTTGGCCCTCAGGGGCCCCGTGTTTATCATGAGAGTTATTTTTACACACAGACAGTGGACAGATGGAGCTGCTCTGTGTCTGTACTTACAGCGAGCCTCATTAGCTTCATTACGTCTCAGCGACTCCTCGTCTTTTCTGGGACATCGTTAGTTTGAGAATCGTCTTTTTGAAAAAAAAAAAAAAAAAAAAAAAGGAACTGAATTTATCTGTATAACAACATAAAAATAACTTTAGCCCAAACTGTTTAAAATGAGCTTGTGTTTCTGACCCTAAAAGTCGACATGACCTTTAAGAAGACGAGGAGCAACTGAACGAGACGATGAAGAACATGTGGATTTATGAAGAAAAAGACTGAGCAGGTCCTAAACACACAGAGAGAAGAAGAAGACAGACAGGATGAGGTGGCTCATGTTCTGCTGCTGGGGTGAAGCAGTGACTGGACCAGAGTGACTGGACCAGAGTGACTGGACTGGGGGAGCAGAGGTCACTCTTCACCAGTGGAACATGTGATCCAGCTCCTCTGAGGTTTCACTGTGGCCCATGTGACGCTCAGTCCAGAGAAACGTTCAGTCCAGAGTGAACCGCAGAGGCTCCAGGACAAGACTTTAGAAAAGATCTGTGTGTGTGTACTGTCCTGTGTGTGTACTGTTCTGTGTGTGTACTGTCCTGTGTGTACTGTCCTGTGTGTGTACTGTTCTGTGTGTGTACTGTCCTGTGTGTACTGTCCTGTGTGTGTAATAATAATAATAATAATAATAATAATAATAATAATAATAATAATAATAATAATAATAATAATAATAATAATCTACATGTGTATACATCTGTTTATACATTATTCACTATTTTACTTTTTCTATATTAAATATAATTGTATTTATTTTATCATTTATAAATATTATATAAGAAGAGAATCTGTGTGTGACCTGCAGTTCACTGAGTGTGAGCTAGAGGGCGTCACAGGCCTGTGTCATGTGACTGAGTCTGAGGGAGGAGAGAGGAGGGAGGGAGGAGGAGAGAGGGGTCTGTCACAGGCTCTGTCTCTCTCTCTCTCTCTGTCACTGTTCTCAGATAGAAGACTGCATTCTGTACATTTAGACCTCTGTCCCTCTCTCTGTCTCTCTGTCCCTCTCTCTGTCTCTCTGTCCCTCTCTCTGTCTCTCTGTCCCTCTCTCTGTCTCTCTGTCTCTCTGTTCTCAGTGAGGAGGTTACATTCTGTACATTTAGATGTCTCTCTCTCTGTCTCTCTGTGTCCTTCTCTCTCTCTCTGTCCCTCGCCCTGTCTCTATTTCTCCATCTTCTCACTTTGAGGACCGTGTCTCTGTCTCACTTTGAGGTCCGTGTCTCTGTCTCACTTTGAGGTCCGTGTCTCTGTCTCACTTTGAGGACTGTGTCTCTGTCTCACTTTGAGGTCCGTGTCTCTGTCTCACTTTGAGGTCCGTGTCTCTGTCTCACTTTGAGGTCCGTGTCTCTGTCTCACTTTGAGGACCGTGTCTCTGTCTCACTTTGAGGACCGTGTCTCTGTCCCACTTTGAGGTCCGTGTCTCTGTCTCACTTTGAGGTCCGTGTCTCTGTCTCACTTTGAGGACTGTGTCTCTGTCCCACTTTGAGGACCATGTCTCTGTTCGTTTTGTTATGAGGGGGCGGAGTCTGAGCCTCAGGTGAATTCTGATTGGTGCAGTGGTTTCACTGTGATTATAAGAGCCAATCAGCAACAAGCACTGAGAATTTGAAACATAGAAATCAGGTTTTGTTTTTTTGTTACTGCTACAACTACAACTTCTACTACTACTACTAGTACTACTACTACTACTACTAGTACTACTATGAGTCAGACTCAGTCACATGTTTGTTCTTTTCACACACATGATGATGATGATGATGATGATGATGATGATGACGATGATGATGAGGGACTCGTTCACATGTTTGTTCTTTTCACACACATGATGATGATGATGATGATGATGATGATGATGATGATGATGATGATGATGATGATGATGAGGGACCTGTTTCTTCCTCTTTCTTTCATACTTTACACTCTGATCACAGACAGTACCCGCTGTAGCCACTAGGTGTCATTAAACTGATTCTCGGCTCTTTCTGACTCGTTCTGATCCGGCTCTTCTGCCTGTGACAGTTAAAGACACACTGTGTAACTTTTCTTTATGGTGGTGTTATTGCTTTGGCTGGAATGTACCAGAGTGTGTCATTATCTGTCTCCATGGAAACAAGATGACACCAGGTAAAAGTATAGACACACATAATCACACACATACACACACACACACACACACCCCCACACACACACACATACACACATATACACACACATACACACAGATACACACACATACACACAGATACACACATATACATACACACACATACACACATATACACACACATACACACCCCCCCCACACACACACATACATGCACATACATACACACATACACACACACATACACACACACCCCTACACACACACACACCTATATACACATACACACATTAGACAAATGTTGTAGTTATTTTAATTCTAATTTTCTCCAAAACATCGTCATGTTTATGTTCTTCCAGACCTCTGTGTGCATCCCTCTCTCTCTCTCTCTCTCTCTCTCTTTCTTTTTCTGTGAAAACTTAAATAAAACATGTTGTGTTGTTCATAATCACTGCTACAACTAAAACTGCACAAGACACTGACATTGCAAGAGAGAGAGAAAGAGAGAGAGAAGGAGGGAGTAAATGAAGGAGGGAGGACAGGGAGGACGCAGACTCAACAGAGACAGTGGCTCAGTGGGTAGAGCAGTGTTCCCCCCAACCCGAAGGTCAGAGGATCATTTCCCGCTCAGACCAGGTTCTGTTGTTGTGTCTTTAGGCAACGCACTTCACCCACACTGCCCAGGATTCACCCCTTTATTATTATGATTAATATTATGATTATGATTATGATTATTATTATTATTATTATTATTATTATTATTATTATTATTATTATTAGATGAAACAGTTTAAATCGGTGGAATAACAAACTCCCTGTTAACTCTGATGTAACACACTGATGCAACACTGTCACTGTTCCATTTGGCAACGCACTTCCACACACACATAATAAAGAGGTCAGTGGGTTAAACAGCAGCAGGACGTCACACACACACACACACACACACCCCCACACACACACCCCCCCCACACACACACACACACTGAGGCTGCAGCAGGTGTGTGTGGGCGGCACCAACATCATCATCTGAGCACAGCCTGGACGTCTGCTGTTTCCTCTGTACACGCAATGTACATCATGTCTGTGCAGCACAACACGTTTAAGAACACGCCACGGACAGAACCACGGACAGAGCCACGGACAGAGCCACGGACAGAACCACGGACAGAACCACGGACTGAGCCACGGACTGAGCCACGGACAGAACCACGGACAGAACCACGGACGGAGCCACGGACTGATCTCAGTGAAAACTACTTTTTACAGTTAAAGCAGAGACACAAAGAGAATACAAAGGAACTGTGAACCCTCTGGTCAGAGGGTAAACACTGAGTATTATGTGCCACTTTCACTTTTATACAAAAAGATAATAATAGTAAATAAAATATTGTACAAACATGTTTTTGTATATTTGAGCTGAACATTTGGATAAAAACACAAGTTACAGTGGCGGCGCTGGCGGCTCTGTCCATTTATATAAACAGTGATTCTTATACAGTGACAGTTGTAAAGCTCTAAACAGTGAAGTTTGAGCCAATGAAACTCTGAGTTTGTTCCATTTTTTTTGCTTTATCCAGGTCAGAGGCTCAGACTCCCCTCACCCCAGACACCTCCTCCAGGAGGATCCGAGATGTTCCCAGGCCAGAGACATAGTCCCTGCAGTGTGTCCTGGGCCTCCCCCTGGGCCTCCCCCTGGGCCTCCTCCCAGTGGGACATGAACACCTCCTCAGGGAATGGTCCAGGAGGTGAACAGGAGGCGTCAGGGAGACACACATTCTTAATGTTCACAGCTCGCACCTCCACAGATCTGACCTGTGACTGGGCCTGGTGGCATCATCTCTTCATTCACATAAGTTTATACTGCTCCAAACTGGGGAACATTTGAACTCCTCCGTTCCCATGGAGACGAGGAGGTGGTGCATCCTCCAGAAAAGTTACACAGTGGAGCTTTAACACTGGGGTTTATTATCAGATGAAACGCTGTCGAGTCTGTGAGTGAGACGGAGGATGAAGGATTCTGAAGTTGTTTCCTTGAGCAAGACACTTTTTATCATTGAACTGAACTAAAGGCGTGAACACACCACACACACACGCCGCACACACACCACACACACACCACACACACACTGCACATACGCCGCACACACACCACACACACACACCACACACACGCCGCACACACACCACACACACACCACACACACACCACACACACGCCGCACACACACACCACACACACGCCGCACACACACGCCGCACACACACACCACACACACGCCGCACACACACACCACACACACGCCGCACACACACCACACACACACCACACACACACACCACACACACACCACACACACACCACACACACACCGCACACACACCACACACACACCACACACACACCACACACACACCGCACACACACCACACACACACCACACACACACCGCACACACGCCGCACACACGCCGCACACACACACCACACACACACCACACACACCACACACACACACCGCACACACCACACACACGTCTGCTCAAACCGCAGTTTCTTCTCAGATGTTTTTCATCTCGTTACGACGCCGTGTATTTACGCCTCAGAAATGCACTAAGTGCTGAAGATCTCGGGGATAAAACGCAGCGTCCCATTTACTTTAAATTCACACGTGCGTAAACGAGACTGTAAATCTCTGTAAAATGAACTGCAGATGGCGCTCGCATAAATAATAGTTTTTAAGCCACGAGATGAAGCGGCGTGAATAAAAACGACCGCACCTCCAGAAATCTGCTCCAGTAAAAGAAAAAGTATCAGCGCGAGGTTTATGCTCCAGAGTCAGAATGTGAAGGTTTATGGTCCCGACATGTGTCTGAGAACAAATACACACATATATATACACACACACACACACACACACACACCCCTACACACCCCTACAAACACACACACATATATACACACACACACCTACACACCTACAAACACACACACACACACACACACAGCTGTGAGTTTATGATCCCGACATGTGTCTGAGAACAAATACACACATATATATACACACACACCTACACACACACCCCTACAAACACACCCCTACACACACCTACAAACACACACACACACACACCCCTACACCTACACACACACACACCCACACACATATATACACCTACACACACACATACACACATCTGTGAGTTTATGATCCTGACATGTGTCTGAGAACAAATGAGCAGATTTCAAATGTGCTGCAGCCAGAACCCCACAAATACACACAAATACACACAAATACACACAAATACACACAAATACACACAAATACACACAAATACACACAAATACACACAAATACACACAAATACACACAAATACACACAAATACACACAAATACACACACATACACACACATACACAAATACACATGAATACACACCCCTACAAACACACACACACACACCTACACACACACCCCCACACATATATACACACACACACATATATATTAAATGATCCTCATCTCGTGGTGTTTTGCAGCGTCGACTTGGAGCTGCAGCCAGATGATTCAAACTCTACGATGTTTAAGATGTGGAGCATTTTTAAAAGAAAAAGAGGAGAGATTTGTTTGTTTGAATCACTTGGGCTAATCTGATAAACAGAATCTGGACTTTAACTCTAAGGATTAAAAAAACACGGAGAAGGTAAAACGTTTGATATTTAAAGCTCCAATATTCTCATATTGGAAAAAAAAAAAAAAAAAAGGACTGTAGTAATTTATAATTCTGTTAGTGCTTCAAAAACAGACCTGGAGTTGTGTTTTGTTTCATTCACATGTTTGAGTCACTTTATTATCAGTCTGTCACATCTACAAAGATCAAAACGCGACGTTCCACCTTGTGATGTCATCAGGTGGTAGTTTTCATGTTAACTCCTCCTTTTACCTTTAGTTCAGTCGAGATAAGAGACAACTCCAGGACTGAAATGATCCAAATGATTCTATAAATGAAGGTGTGTGGAGTTTAAAAACACAGTGGAGCACTTCCTGTATCACCACATGATGACATCACAAGTTTGTCATGGTAGGGTCAGGGGTCAGGGGTCAGGGGTCAGGGTCTCTCACGGTGGTTCCACTGAATCTACGAGGAACACAGTTTTAAATAGTGGATTTTATTTAAATAAATTAACTCAGGACGTCGCAAAGTAATAAAAGTATTTTTAAGGAAAGAAAAGTACTTCAAACATCATGTGTCAAACAGCTGCACATTTAAATAACATGTTCATGACGTGTTCATAATGTGTTCATATGGTGAAAGCATGATTTTTACTTTTAAACCTTGTGTTGATTATTTGTGTCTTAAGCTTTGAGGTGAACTTGTTTCTCTGTAGAAATGTAACACAAACTTATTTTAGGACGTCTCCACTAGAACCAGTCGCTTCAGTCACATGATACTAGTTTTCATCTTCAGGTTGACAAGAGTCTAGTGATCCATCTCTTAGTGACGTGTTCTCCCTCTCTGTAAACAGCTCACCATACCTCCCTTTATGACCTTGTACAGACAGTATGTAAAATTAGTGAAGTCCTTATAAGACCTGTCTTCTATAGATAGTACCTTGAAGAGGCTTTAAGTGCTGGAAAACTCCTCTGAAACAAAATGCATGTGCTGCTCTGTAACTTCATTCATCTCATGAGATAAACTTCTTTCAACTCTCTACCTGGTCTGCAATCTCTTCCTTCACGATTACATATGGCGTGTTCATGACGTGTTCATAAACCATGTTCTTTCTTGATGCAGTGTTCTGTACTTGGTCAAACTTGGTCAAACTTGGTCAAACTTGTTTCTTATAAAAGGCTAAAGTATTTTTTTCTTGCTCTTTGTTGCTCTCACGTCGTGTTTTGTTCATAAAATCACAGGTTTTAGAGCAGAAACCCTCCGGCTCCTGTGTCCATTATCTCGTGTGCATTAAGTGTATTTTGGTGTTTCTTTTCTTGAACATGTTCTCGCTCTGCAGACGTGCTGCTCTCAGTCTATTGTCTCCATTGTTCTATTCAAGGACCCAATGTACCAACACGGACGAGCTCAGAACGACGCCGACGCCACGGACGAGAAGGTCACGTTTACACACGACAGTACTTTACACACGACAGTACTTTACACGGGTCGGGTGCCTATCACAATAACACAATACGACTGGCAAGAAACATCATTTCTGACTCTAACCATGTTTTGAACTGTGAATATGCGACGCTTCCATCTGGGCGACGGTTCAGTGTTCCACGATTTAATAAGGTTCAGCTGAAGCATTCTTTTGTTTATCAGTTAATCCTTAAAATAAACAAGGAGCTTAATCCATAACTATCAAAGTGCTAGAAAGTGACTTGAATTAATGTTTGTATCGTGTCTGTGTCACATGTGTGATGTTAATGTGCAGCAACGGAGCCACTGTTTTTATGTGCAAGACAAATTTCAGATCTCTGATCTGACAATAAAGTATTATCTAATCTAATCTAATCTAATCAGAGCGTCAGGGGCTTCAGCCTCCTGTGATTTAGAGAGTTTAAACAAACACACTTTATTTTGATTTGTCCTTTGACACGACCAGGATCATTTTCATCGATCAAGAAAAGTAAAAGTATTTTTATTATTGTCTGAATCCAGGAGCTTCTGGGGCAGATTTATCACATCAGTGTCATCGAGTGAATTTGTGTCTGAGATGTTGGGATTCTCTGTGATTAGCCAAACATTCATGCTACGCTAACACTCAGCTAACACTCTGCTAACACTCTGCTAACGCTCTGCTAACATGCTGCTAACACTCTTCTAACACTCTGCTAACACTCTGCTAACACTATGCTAACACTATGCTAACATGCTGCTAACACGCTGCTAACACTCTGCTAACGCTCTGCTAATACGCTGCTAACACTATTCTAACGCTCTGCTAACACTCTGCTAACACTCTGCTAACGCTCTGCTAACATGCTGCTAACACTCTTCTAACACTCTGCTAACACTCTGCTAACACTATGCTAACACTATGCTAACATGCTGCTAACACTCTGCTAACACTATGCTAACACTCTGCTAACACTATGCTAACATGCTGCTAACACGCTGCTAACGCTCTGCTAATACGCTGCTAACACTATTCTAACGCTCTGCTAACACTCTGCTAACACTATGCTAATGCTCTGCTAACGCTCTGCTAACATGCTGCTAACACTCTTCTAACACTCTGCTAACACTATGCTAACACTCTGCTAACACTATGCTAACATGCTGCTAACACGCTGCTAACGCTCTGCTAATACGCTGCTAACACTATTCTAACGCTCTGCTAACACTCTGCTAACACTATGCTAATGCTCTGCTAACGCTCTGCTAACATGCTGCTAACACTCTTCTAACACTCTGCTAACACTATGCTAACACTCTGCTAACACTATGCTAACACTCTGCTAACACTATGCTAACACTATGCTAACATGCTGCTAACACGCTGCTAACACTCTGCTAACGCTCTGCTAATACGCTGCTAACACTATTCTAACACTCTGCTAACACTCTGCTAACATTATGCTAACACTATGCTAATGCTCTGCTAACACTCTGCTAACATTATGCTAACACTCTGCTAACACTATGCTATTGCTCTGCTAACACTCTGCTAACACTATGCTAATGCTCTGCTAACACTCTGCTAACATTATGCTAACACTCTGCTAACACTCTGCTAACACTATTCTAACGCTCTGCTAATGCTCTGCTAACACTATGCTAACGCTCTGCTAACACTCTGCTAACACTCTGCTAACACTATTCTAACGCTCTGCTAATGCTCTGCTAACACTCTGCTAACGCTCTGCTAACACTCTGCTAACACTCTGCTAACACTCTGCTAACATGCTGCTAACACTCTGCTAACACTATTCTAACGCTCTGCTAATGCTCTGCTAACACTATGCTAACGCTCTGCTAACACTCTGCTAACACTCTGCTAACACTCTGCTAACACTATTCTAACGCTCTGCTAATGCTCTGCTAACACTATGCTAACGCTCTGCTAACGCTCTGCTAACACTCTGCTAACACTATTCTAACGCTCTGCTAATGCTCTGCTAACACTCTGCTAACGCTCTGCTAACACTAAACACTAAACACAGTAGACACGCCCTGTCCCGTGTGACGCAGACACACAGAGGCTCTGGATCGATCAGGTGTATTAGTTTGTTGTGATTATATTGATTAACCTCGTGTTGACACATAAAATGACTCGACTCTATTTGCACTTCAGTCGCGTCAACGATCCCGTTTCAGCTTCAGCCTCGTAAGTGCTTCTCCTCATATCTCACTCGTAATGGCGTCCTAATTAAATCCCATCAGGCCGAGCGGCTACAAAAAACTCACATCAGAAACACAGAAGTCCCATAGAAACCCCGTGTTCTCTGCTTCCTCAAAAAGATCAATGGCGTCGTTGGAGTTTCAGAGGTTTTCATCGATCAGACGGACGACAGTGATATTTTATAATAACTGGGAGAAGTTAATGATCAGAAACTAATTTAAGAACGAAACAGTGTTTTCATATGTTCTAATTAAATCATATTATTGAAATTCTTTGGGGAGGAAAATTGCAACTAAAGATTTTCAAGAATGAGAAAATTACAATGGGACATTACCAAACGATCGCCATGGCAACTGGTTTTATTTTTACACAGTGTCAGTCGGGGGATGTTTGAACACTTTAATGTTTATACTTTACTTTCACTGAAAACATCGATAAATGACGTCAGATCTATGGATTTATGAGGCAAAGACACAAACCTGAACCAGATTCAGACCCTCAGAGGCTCCTCCCGTGGCCTCGTGGACCTCGAACCCTCAGAGGCTCCTCCCGTGGCCTCGTGGACCTCGAACCCTCAGAGGCTCCTCCCGTGGCCTCGTGGACCTCGAACCCTCGTCCTTCTGTCTCAGCTTCATGATGACGTCCCTCAAATGGTTTTCTCTTCACTGAGTCTCAGGGTCAGAGTTTCACAAACACTTTGTATTTATTTATTTGACAGGGACAAGTCTGGACTTTAGACGTGGGACACACTGGGACATTTAGAGACACAGATATTTAGAAGCGTCGTCTCTGGAAAAACTTTTACAAAAGACAAAAAAAAATTCAACTTTTGATTTAAAACTGAACAAAAGGCAGAAGCAGCTCAGGTTATCAAAGACGACCTGTGAGACGGACCTCACTGCTCTGAGGTCCTCACCGCTCTGAGGGTCTCACCGCTCTGAGGTCCTCACCGCTCTGAGGTCCTCCCTGCTCTGAGGTCCTCACTGCTCTGAGGACCTCACCGCTCTGAGGGTCTCACTGCTCTGAGGTCCTCCCTGCTCTGAGGTCCTCACCGCTCTGAGGTCCTCCCTGCTCTGAGGACCTCACCGCTCTGAGGGCCTCCCTGCTCTGAGGTCCTCACTGACTCTGATCAGCTCCATTTATCCGTCAGTCTCAAATGACTAAACCTAATTCCTTTTCCAGAGACAGTCTCTGTGTATCTGCAGTTTAAAGCCTGTTTTGGATTATTT
Organism: Periophthalmus magnuspinnatus; assembly: GCF_009829125.3. Lineage (NCBI taxonomy): Eukaryota > Metazoa > Chordata > Actinopteri > Gobiiformes > Gobiidae > Periophthalmus > Periophthalmus magnuspinnatus. The sequence goes on from NC_047127.1 coordinate 302,797, forward strand.
CACTTTTTTCTTGCTTGAGTTTATTCACAGAATCTAAAATGTCGTGAAAATAAAGACAAAAAATAAAAACAAAAACTATCACAATCTCAGAAAGTTTCAAACTCAGTGTTTCTTTTATACATTTTAATTGATTTCATTGAAAAGACAAATATAAATGTTCCACAGTAAAATAAAGACAAATATAAATGTTCCACAGTAAAATAAAGACAAATATAAATGTTCCACAGTAGAATAAATATAAATAAAAATGTTCCACAGTAGAATAAAGATAAATATAAATGTTCCACAGTAGAATAAATATAAATATAAATGTTCCACAGTAGAATAAAGATAAATATAAATGTTCCACAGTAAAATAAATATAAATATAAATGTTCCACAGTAAAATAAAGATAAATATAAATGTTCCACAGTAGAATAAATATAAATAAAAATGTTCCACAGTAGAATAAAGATAAATATAAATGTTCCACAGTAGAATAAATATAAATATAAATGTTCCACAGTAGAATAAAGATAAATATAAATGTTCCACAGTAGAATAAATATAAATGTTCCACAGTAGAATAAATATAAATATAAATGTTCCACAGTAAAATAAATATAAATATAAATGTTCCACAGTAGAATAAATATAAATATAAATGTTCCACAGTAAAATAAATATAAATATAAATGTTCCACAGTAGAATAAATATAAATATAAATGTTCCACAGTAAAATAAATATAAATGTTCCACAGTAGAATAAATATAAATAAAAATGTTCCACAGTAGAATAAAGATAAATATAAATGTTCCACAGTAGAATAAATATAAATATAAATGTTCCACAGTAGAATAAAGATAAATATAAATGTTCCACAGTAGAATAAATATAAATGTTCCACAGTAGAATAAATATAAATATAAATGTTCCACAGTAAAATAAATATAAATATAAATGTTCCACAGTAGAATAAATATAAATATAAATGTTCCACAGTAAAATAAATATAAATATAAATGTTCCACAGTAGAATAAATATAAATATAAATGTTCCACAGTAAAATAAATATAAATGTTCCACAGTAGAAAAGCTTCATGTTCATGATGTTTTAAAATAACAGGATGTGTCGTCCTGCTCCTCGTGGCTCTGACCTGCTCCGTCTGATTCAATGAAACATTTGTCACGATCCTGATTTAGATTTTCCATATTCTTAGATTTGAGGCCCACAGGGAGGTCCCTAATTGAATAGTCCGTGTCACCCCCCCCCCCCCCCCCCCCCCCCTCAGCCCGACCCCCACAGGGACTCGCTAACGTTAATTATCTCCCACTGCAATATGCCCTACTTTTATAATTACTGGTCCTGCCAAATATACTACAGCACACAGAAGCCTACGAGCAGACAGAAGCCTACGAGCAGACAGAAGCCTACGAGCAGACAGAAGCCTACGAGCAGACGCAGACAGAAGCCTACGAACAGACGCAGACAGAAGCCTACGAGCAGACTCAGACAGAAGCTCTGTCCCCCTGATCAAACTTCTAACCCCCCAAACCCACTGAGGGTTTATTCTGCCTCTGCTCTTTTCATTTTATGATGATTATTATGTTTTGATTTGTTGTTTTGTGATTTTAATGTTGTTTTTATTCTGTAAAACTCTTTGAATCACTGTGTTTAAATTGTGCTGTTCAAATAAACCGTCCTGTCGCTATAAAACCAAATCTGTTTATGATAAAAGTACATTTCACTTATTCCTCTGTCAATTATTAATAATCTAATCCATTCATCTTAAAATAATCACATGTGTTTGAACCTCCATGTGAAAAATACATAAACTAAATAAAATAACTGTCACTGTTCAAACAAAAATAAATGAAACTACAAATCTATTATAAAAAAACTCAACGCGCAGATTTTAGCTAAAACCCTGTGGAGATAATCATAAGCTAATATTTAAAATATGACGTCACAATCCTGGAGCGTAGAGTCGCTCTGTGCGTCGTCCTGTGTTTATCAGAGCATTTTAAATCTCCCTCAGACTCAGACTTAAATGACACAGAACATAGACGTGTAAATAAACTGGACATAGACACAGACTGGGGTCAAAGGTCAAGATACAGAACCATTTATTCAAACACCTGAGGACGAGACAAATGAAAATGAAGCATGACGTCACATTTTGAGTTTGTTTAAAGACGGAGAGGAGAACGAGTGGAGACGAGGTTAACCTGGGGTCAAATCAAACCCTGGAGCGAAGAGCAGAGGTTATTTATGTTAATGTCACCAAATATTAGCATAAATATAAGTTAATGTCGCCAAATATTAGCATAAATATAAGTTAATGTCACTAAATATTAGCATAAATATAAGTTAATGTCGCCAAATATTAGCATAAATATAAGTTAATGTCGCCAAATATTAGCATAAATATAAGTTAATGTCGCCAAATATTAGCATAAATATAAGTTAATGTCGCCAAATATTAGCATAAATATAAGTTAATGTCGCCAAATATTAGCATAAATATAAGTTAATGTCGCCAAATATTAGCATAAATATAAGTTAATGTCGCCAAATATTAGCATAAATATAAGTTAATGTCGCCAAATATTAGCATAAATATAAGTTAATGTCACCAAATATTAGCATAAATATAAGTTAATGTCACCAAATATTAGCATAAATATAAGTTAATGTCACCAAATATTAGCATAAATATAAGTTAATGTCACCAAATATTAGCATAAATATAAGTTAATGTCACCAAATATTAGCATAAATATAAGTTAATGTCGCCAAATATTAGCATAAATATAAGTTAATGTCACCAAATATTAGCATAAATATAAGTTAATGTCACCAAATATTAGCATAAATATAAGTTAATGTCGCCAAATATTAGCATAAATATAAGTTCATGTCCAAATATCCAAAACTTTCCATCTCCACAGAGTTTTTCTGTGTCTGATAAACACAGGGTTAAAAACACGATGAGTCTGAAACTTGTTTTTACACTGAACTGAATCTTCAAACTTCACTCGACATAAAATCAGATTTTTACAACAAAACATTAAATAATAATAAAACAAAACCTGAAGGAGAAAATGTCCAGATCATTTAATATATAACATAAACTCCAGTCACTTTAGACTCACAAAACCAAGAGGAACACGACTTTACTCGAGTAATTGTACTGTTACTCTGTACTACATGTCAAGAAGGAGTAAAAGTACTGATTACTTTGAGGAGTATGTGTATTAAAAAGTCAAGCTGAACTATAACGTCGTGGTTTTAGGGTAAAGTCGATTTTAAATGTGTATAAAAATAGAAGTATGTATTGATTCTGTATATTTCACACTTTACTGTTCGGGCCAAGTGTCTTTTGCGGCTCTTTTCCTTCCAGCGTAACAAGGACACGTTTATGACTCCAATTACTGAATCTAAAATTAAGACTCGCAATTAAAAAGCAAAGCACTTACCCAAATGATATCACAGCCAAAGGTTAACTGCAGCCGCGGCTCCTATAGTTTTTGGAGATAGTGTTAATTCAAAACTTTTTCTTTCTTTCTTTCTCCGTCGGTCCCAGTGCGCTCGGCTTACATCGGGCCACCGCTAACCCGGCGCTAACCGTTTTACAGCTTTGATCCCCCCAAGCAGTGATCTATATCCAGCGCAGCCTGTTCACCTCCATTAGCATAAACGCAGCTAAAAGTAAATGATATGAAGCTCGTGTTATGGCCCAGTTTCCAGAAGTGGCTGCGGCGCTAACGCTAACGCTAAGCTAACTATATTTACATTGCTCTGGCCTCCACCGCTTCTGTTTTATCACTTTTATTGATCTAAGGGAATAAAGTGCCTGTCGTTTAACCTCGGGGCCGCGTCGCTGTTGGCTTTTCTATCGTGTGTTTGTCTCGAGAGAAAAAAGGGCCGGGCTCAGGCGCGGGACAGGGCATCAGGGTTAAACACGGAGCTTTTACCTTAAATACTGATCAAATGTAGTGATTATAAAGAGAGGGCAGAATGAACGGAATATCAATGAAATGATTTAAAAGGACTTGAAAAACAGACGAGAGTCACATGACACGGATAAAGAAACAAGTACGAATCTAAGACGACAGTACGATAAAAAAAACAGCCCTAAAAGAACGAACAGAAGACAAGGTTAAAATGATCTACAGTTGTAATAATAAATAATCAAATGTTTTAAATATATTTTTATACATTACATTAAAAAAATATAAATATATAACTATATTAAAGCCACAGTTTGCAACTTTTTAACCAGAAAATAGACAAAAACAAAAACACTGTCATGTTTATTGCACTAAAGTTAGCGTTAGCATCTCAGCTCTCCACCTGCAATTTACAAGGAAATGTTGTTCTTTGTCTCTAATATTCCACAAGAAGGCATTAAAATATGCACTACTACTACTACTACTACTACTACTGCTACTGCTACTACTACTACTACTACTACTACTACTGCTGCTGCTACTACTACTATTACTACTACTACTACTACTACTACTACTACGACTACTACTACTGCTTTGTCTTTCATTTCCATGGAAACGTGCAGGTGACTCACAAACTGTGAGTTGAATAAACACGGATCATTTCTGTTTCAGAGCCTGCATAATAATAATAATAATAATAATAATAATAATAATAATAATAATAATATTGACACCTGTTCATTTTATTTATTATTTTCCTCATTACACTGTAAAAAAGACGGTTTTTTTTCTAAATTTCAGGCTTGATATTTTCTTTGAAACACACCTGAATGCTAATGCTAATGCTCATGCTAATGCTAATACTAATGCTAATGCTAATACTAATGCTCGTGCTCAGGACAGTGACTTTAATCCCTTTGGACCGGTGCTTTTACATTGGTCTGATCCCGTCGTGTTTGTCGTTTTTGTCGTGTTTGTCGTTTTTGTCGTGTTTGTCGTGTTTGTCGTTTTTTGTCGTGTTTGTCTTGTTTGTCGTGTTTGTCGTTTTTTGTCGTGTTTGTCTTGTTTGTCGTGTTTGTCGTTTTTGTCGTGTTTGTCGTGTTTGTCGTTTTTTGTCGTGTTTGTCGTGTTTGTCGTTTTTTGTCGTGTTTGTCTTGTTTGTCGTGTTTGTCGTTTTTTGTCGTGTTTGTCGTGTTTGTCGTTTTTTGTCGTGTTTGTCGTGTTTGTCGTTTTTTGTCGTGTTTGTCGTGTTTGTCTTGTTTGTCGTTTTTGTCTTGTTTGTCGTGTTTGTCGTGTTTGTCGTGTTTGTCGTTTTTGTCTTGTTTGTCGTGTTTGTCGTGTTTGTCGTTTTTGTCGTGTTTGTCGTGTTTGTCGTGTTTGTCGTGTCTGTCGTTTTTGTCGTGTTTGTCGTGTTTGTCGTGTTTGTCGTGTCTGTCGTTTTTGTCTTGTTTGTCGTGTTTGTCGTGTTTGTCGTTTTTGTCGTGTTTGTCGTGTTTGTCGTGTTTGTCGTGTCTGTCGTTTTTGTCTTGTTTGTCGTGTTTGTCGTGTCTGTCGTTTTTGTCGTGTTTGTCGTGTTTGTCGTGTTTGTCGTGTTTGTCGTGTCTGTCGTTTTTGTCGTGTTTGTCGTGTTTGTCGTGTTTGTCGTGTCTGTCGTTTTTGTCTTGTTTGTCGTGTTTGTCGTGTTTGTCGTGTTTGTCGTGTCTGTCGTTTTTGTCATGTTTGTCGTGTTTGTCGTGTTTGTCGTGTCTGTCGTTTTTGTCGTGTTTGTCGTGTTTGTCGTGTTTGTCGTGTCTGTCGTTTTTGTCGTGTTTGTCGTGTTTGTCGTTTTTTGTCGTGTTTGTCGTGTTTGTCGTGTTTGTCGTGTTTGTCGTGTTTGTCGTGTTTGTCGTTTTTGTCGTGTTTGTCGTGTCTGTCGTTTTTGTCGTGTTTGTCGTGTTTGTCGTTTTTTGTCGTGTTTGTCTTGTTTGTCGTGTTTGTCGTTTTTTGTCGTGTTTGTCGTGTTTGTCGTTTTTTGTCGTGTTTGTCGTGTTTGTCGTGTTTGTCGTTTTTTGTCGTGTTTGTCGTGTTTGTCGTGTTTGTCGTTTTTGTCTTGTTTGTCGTGTTTGTCGTGTTTGTCGTTTTTGTCGTGTTTGTCGTGTTTGTCGTGTTTGTCGTGTCTGTCGTTTTTGTCGTGTTTGTCGTGTTTGTCGTGTTTGTCGTGTCTGTCGTTTTTGTCTTGTTTGTCGTGTTTGTCGTTTTTGTCGTGTTTGTCGTGTTTGTCGTGTTTGTCGTGTCTGTCGTGTTTGTCGTTTTTGTCGTGTTTGTCGTGTTTGTCGTGTTTGTCGTGTCTGTCGTTTTTGTCGTGTTTGTCGTGTTTGTCGTGTTTGTCGTTTTTGTCGTGTTTGTCGTGTTTGTCGTGTCTGTCGTTTTTGTCGTGTTTGTCGTGTTTGTCGTGTTTGTCGTGTCTGTCGTTTTTGTCTTGTTTGTCGTGTTTGTCGTGTTTGTCGTGTTTGTCGTGTTTGTCGTGTCTGTCGTTTTTGTCTTGTTTGTCGTGTTTGTCGTGTTTGTCGTGTTTGTCGTGTTTGTCGTTTTTGTCGTGTTTGTCGTGTTTGTCGTGTCTGTCGTTTTTGTCGTGTTTGTCGTGTTTGTCGTGTTTGTCGTGTCTGTCGTTTTTGTCTTGTTTGTCGTGTTTGTCGTGTTTGTCGTGTCTGTCGTTTTTGTCATGTTTGTCGTGTTTGTCGTGTTTGTCATTTTTGTCGTGTTTGTCGTGTTTGTCGTGTTTGTCGTGTCTGTCGTTTTTGTCGTGTTTGTCGTGTTTGTCGTTTTTTGTCGTGTTTGTCGTGTTTGTCGTTTTTTGTCGTGTTTGTCGTGTTTGTCGTTTTTTGTCGTGTTTGTCGTTTTTGTCGTGTTTGTCGTGTTTGTCGTGTTTGTCGTGTTTGTCGTGTTTGTCGTGTTTGTCGTTTTTGTCGTGTTTGTCGTTTTTGTCGTGTTTGTCGTTTTTGTCGTGTTTGTCGTGTTTGTCGTGTTTGTCGTGTTTGTCGTGTTTGTCGTTTTTGTCGTGTTTGTCGTTTTTGTCGTGTTTGTCGTTTTTGTCGTTTTTGTCGTTTTTGTCGTGTTTGTCGTGTTTGTCGTGTTTGTCGTGTCTGTCGTTTTTGTCGTGTTTGTCGTGTTTGTCGTTTTTTGTCGTGTTTGTCGTTTTTGTCGTGTTTGTCGTTTTTGTCGTGTTTGTCGTGTTTGTCGTATTTGTAAAACGCCGTGTGTCAGATTCTGCTTTGGCCCAAACGC
>NC_047127.1:315000-360000 GCF_009829125.3 Periophthalmus magnuspinnatus
GGCTGTAAATGTTTGTGTCACATGTTTAATTCAAAAATCCATGGAAACACACTCCAGGACAAAGGAGAGTCAGGTTTGTGGAGATGCGAGCCGCTCAGAGGAAGAAAATGTAAATGGATAAAAAGTTACAGTAAAAGATGTTACATAGATTCTTACAAAGTCACATTTACTAACACGTCTGTACTCAGCCTTAACACACAGTACACACAGTACTCACAGTACACAGAGTACACACAGTACACACAGCACACAGAGTACACACAGTACACACAGTACACACAGTACACACAGTACTCACAGTACACAGAGTACACACAGTACACAGAGTACACAGAGTACACACAGTACACACAGTACACACAGTACACACAGTACACAGAGTACACACAGTACACACAGTACACAGAGTACACACAGTACACACAGTACACACAGTACACACAGTACACAGAGTACACACAGTACTCACAGTACACAGAGTACACAGAGTACACACAGTACACACAGTACACACAGTACACACAGTACACACAGTACACACAGTACACAGAGGACACAGAGGACAGAGAGTACACACAGTACACACAGTACACACAGTACACAGAGTACACACAGTACACACAGTACACAGAGTACACAGAGTACACACAGTACACAGAGTACACACAGTACACACAGTACACACAGTACACACAGTACACACAGTACACAGAGGACACAGAGGACAGAGAGTACACACAGTACACACAGTACACACAGTACACAGAGTACACACAGTACACACAGTACACAGAGTACACACAGTACACAGAGTACACAGAGGACAGAGAGGACACACAGTACACAGAGGACACACAGTACACAGAGGACACACAGTACACAGAGGACACACAGTACACACAGTACACACAGTACACACAGTACACATAATCAATACTTTCTTTCAAACAGAGATGAAAAGAACATATTTTTTCTTGCAGATACTTGTGTTGTTTTCATTGGAGTGAAGCCTGAGGTCAGAGATGTATTCAGTGTACGATTACGTCTTTACTGACCGGATGCTCACTTCGTTCTTGACTCATCTCCGTGGAAACGCGGGGCACATTTGTTGGCCTCTTTCGTGGGGGCATGAAATGGGACGAGCCTTAAAGTGACGTAAATGTCCTTCAAATAAAACACAGAGACACGTCCCAGGTGCAGCTGATTTCAAACTTATATCCATTTTTATTTTATTTTTTTAATTGATGAGAAAAATGAAAGTGTGATTTAGTTCCAGATCTGTGGAGTGGCGTCACTGTTGAGCTCCACATGTGAGAACGTGGACACATAAATATTCATAAATGCATTGATGAAATATAAAAATGTGTCTGTTTACAGAACACGTCACACGACAAACACACTCAGCTCTGGGTGAAACTGCACAAAGGCTCCAAACATTTTCTCTAAAAAGATGGAAACTTCGTGTAAAACCTGCGGCGGTTCAACCCCCCGGTCACACGCCACTGTCAGAGCTTTGCTTTTCAAATCCCTCTTGACAGAACTGGCCGTGGCGTTTTGCGGCGCTCGGCAAACGGATGCACTCATTCGCCCGTCTCCGAGCGACTGTGAATCAGAGACAGAGCAAGAGGAGGCTCGAGGGGCGAGTCTCCTCCGGACTCGAGGGGCGCGGGTCTCCTCCGGACTCGAGGGGCATGAGGGGCATGAGGGGCGTGAGTCTCCTCCTGACTCGAGGGGCGCGGGTCTCCTCTGGACTGGTCAGTGCCTCCTCCAAACATCTCTGCCTCAGTTTCTCTGCACATTAACGATCTCGACTAAAAATGCTGTTCAAAATGAGACTCTAATAAAAACACTTGTATATTTGTATATTAGTCTTAAATCACTGCAGGGCTAACGACGTGTGAACTGGTTTAAAACAACAAAACAAACAAACGAGCAGCAGTGAACAGAAACACAGAAGAACCTGAGCTCCTCCAGAGTCAGAGCCACAGACTTTATAAAGAATCAGCCCAAACTGTTGGAGTTTGTTTAAAATGTTGTATTTTTGTGGCGTTTCCACTGGTCTGACTGCTGCGTCTTCGTTTCTTCTCGTTGTTCTTCGCGCTGGGGAAAACATTTGGGATTTGAAGTCACATATTTTTATGTAGGACGCCGCTGTCTCCACGTTTCATATCGTCGTGTGTTTGGAGACGGGAGAAGAATCGGGAGCCGGTTTATGGAGACGATTCAAAACTGTAACGACGGAACACGACCGGTCAAACTGAATTTACTACAGCGTTTTGTTTGGCAGTGATTCAGACGTGGAGGTTGATCCAAACAAACACAGGACCTCGTCAGATCGTTTTACAGAAGAGTTTAAAAACCTCAGAGAGCGACGGGTCACATGATCAAACCGTTTGTATCAGATCACAGAGAAAACGGTTCATGTAGAAGAAGAATCGGGTTTAAAGGAAATCCACAGTTTGTTCTTGCACAGGCAGAACGTTCAGAATGAAGTGATTTTTATTATTTCATGATCTGGTTTAAGTCGACGTGAGTTTTTCTGCGTCTAAAATAAACCGCACTGTCTTTATGTCGCTGCTTTAATTAAACAGACAGAGCTCGTTATGAAGGACGTGAGTCATGTCTGCTGTTCAGTAATAGACAGGTTTTACTGTGGTCAGAGCCTCAGAGCTGTGGTCAGAGCTGTGGTCAGAGCTGTGGTCAGAGCTGTGGTCAGAGCTGTGGTCAGAGCTTTGGTCAGAGCCTCGGTCAGAGCTGTGGTCAGAGCTTTGGTCAGAGCTGTGGTCAGAGCTGTGGTCAGAGCCTCGGTCAGAGCTTCGGTCAGAGCTTCGGTCAGAGCTTTGGTCAGAGCCTCAGAGCTGTGGTCAAGGCTTTGGTCAGAGCTTCGGTCAGAGCTTCGGTCAGAGCTGTGGTCAGAGCTTTGGTCAGAGCTGTGGTCAGAGCCTCGGTCAGAGCTTCGGTCAGAGCTTCGGTCAGAGCTTCGGTCAGAGCTTTGGTCAGAGCCTCAGAGCTGTGGTCAAGGCTTTGGTCAGAGCCTCGGTCAGAGCTTCGGTCAGAGCTTCGGTCAAGGCTTTGGTCAGAGCTTCGGTCAGAGCTTCGGTCAGAGCTTCGGTCAGAGCTGTGGTCAGAGCTTTGGTCAGAGCTGTGGTCAGAGCCTCGGTCAGAGCTTTGGTCAGAGCCTCGGTCAGAGCTGTGGTCAGAGCCTCGGTCAGAGCTTTGGTCAGAGCCTCGGTCAGAGCTGTGGTCAGAGCTGTGGTCAGATGCAGCTGGTGGATTTCAGGCAGTTAGGACAAAATTGGATTAATATTTAGTATTTTAAAGCCTGATTCCCTCACGCGGCTCAAAAAACTTTAGGAAACAGGAAAAAAACAATTCCACATTTAATCTGGTGTTAAATTTATAATTCAGTCAGAGCAGATCTTTAAAATTAGAACAACCATGTTTTTACTCAACCAGAAGATCAGTGTGTGATAAAATACAGACACATTTACACACTTCCTGTCGACAGATGCACATTTTTATTTATTATTATTCTTAATTTGTATATTTGTGTCTGTCCTGTCGTCGTTTCGTGTCGTCGTTTGTTTAAATCCTTCTCTTTTTTTGCCTGAAACACAAAGAAACCAAAAAACAGAACAGTGACCTCAGCCTGGAGCCCAAACCCAGAGACGATCCTCCTGAGTTTGTCGTATTTCTCTGTCAACATGATTTATTTATGTTTGTGCACATATCTCAGTTGTGTCAGATGCCCTGCCAGGTTATATCCATAGTATTTTTACAGGTTTGGAAATGAAATAAAGACACTACATGGTACATTTAGTTTAGTAAATCCATGAGTTAAATATGGTTGAAGTCGTACTACTGCTGCAGCTTTATTTTTGACCCAAACTATGGTTATTTTAAATCCAGTTGTGTCAGATGCCCTGCCGTTCCCCAGGTTTGGGACTGATGCAAAGACGAGGTTAGAAAATAGTGTTAAAATTGAACAGAGATGTTTTATTTTTGAGCCAAACTCCTGCAGACGCCCCACAGATCCACACACATTTATATTATATTTATATATTTCCATGTTTGAATCCTCACCACAGGGACAAACGGCTCACGTCTCGTTCCTTCCTCCTTCCTCTCAGACTCTCTCTGTCTCCTCCCGTGTCCCGTGTCCTCGCTCCAGTCCCGTGCGTCATCTGTGTTCATTAGCTTTATCGTTAGCATCTATGTCATCGCTCCCATTGGCTCACGGGTCTGGAACCGATCCCATTTCAAACATTATCTGAAGACGGCCCATCGCCGCTAAATGACGCCGGCTACGCTACATTGACCGGAGCAGGAGCGGCTCTGCAATAACACGCGCTTAGGCTAATCCCGAACGGCCGACTTTACATTCCCAAGGTAAATACATATTACAGTGTGCGGCGAGGGCATCTGCCGCCATTTTTCTTCCAGTCTTACATGGAGAAAGTATCAAAGTGATGTCAGGAACTTTAAAGAAAACAAATGCTGCTTAGAGACAGCGGATGTAGCGGCGTATTTAGCCTCGCTCGTTTATCAAAGATGGACGACTTCGGCTCTTATGTGTTTTTTAAAGATTGATGAAGAGCGAGTCGGTGGATGTGTAAAAAGTCTTCACTTTGTAGAATTACAAACATATTTGCATAAATGTCTGTAACATTAAACATTAATGTTATAAAAAATATAATATGTCATTTTAGTTTCATGTGTAGTGAGATTTCAAGACTAAGAGGAGCGACGTCGGGGAAAGGAGCACCTGATGTGTCTGTTATTAATGTTCAGATCTTGATTTACAGACACAATAGTGAAATAAAAACCCCAGGATCATGTAGAGGGTTAATACGAACATTTAAGACCAGAATGAGGAGTCGATGGAGCAGGAAGTCGCACATGAGCACTTCCTGTTTAGAACGCGGCAGCTGCAGGTTAACGATGTTCATTTATATAAAGAGTCTATGGACACTACAGATTAAAAATGGAAATATCCAATAGAATTTTCCTGTTGCAAATTTACATGAAAATATAATAATAATAATAATAATAATAATAATAATAATAATAATAATAATAATAATAATAATAATAATAATAATAATAATAATAATAATAATTACTATTTTGTTAAATTTCAGTTATAAGAATTGGGTGATTTTATTTGTGAAATTGTGATTTTTTTGTTCTTATTTAGTATTTGAGTAAAACTGTCTCAGAATTCAAAAGTTGCTTTTTTAACCTTGACACATTAAGAGATGAATAACAAGTAAAAACATCCTTCTGTAAAAATCTTCCTCCAAACATAAACGACATCAGGTCTCCACCATGTTTCTCAGTTTCTCTGTTTCTGTTTCTCTGTTTCTCTGTTTCTCTGTTTCTCTGTTTCGTTCTAATATCTCGTCTCTTTTTCTTTGGCTCTACATTTTCTAATTTTGTTATTCTGAAATTTGGCCCATTTTAAAATCAAACCATTTTTAGTTCAGGGGACTCCAGTAACACATCAGGGAACGAGATGGCACCAGATAAAAACTCCTTTAATGGAATAATTATCTAGAACCGGGACGATCCAAAGTCACAGTGTGAGGCCTGAGCACAGAGACACTGCACTGAAACGGCACTGAAACGGCAAAACGGAGGTTAAAGAGACGCTTTTATGTGTTATATGAGGTCTGCATCAGCGTGTGCGCAGACGCAGGCTGTAGGTTAACGTGTGCGCAGACGCAGGCTGTAGGTTAGCGTGTGCGCAGACGTAGGCTGTAGGTTAGCGTGTGCGCAGACGCAGGCTGTAGGTTAGCGTCTGCGCAGATGCAGGCTGTAGGTTAGCGTGTGCGCAGACGCAGGCTGTAGGTTAACGTGTGCGCAGACGCAGGCTGTAGGTTAGCGTGTGCGCAGACGTAGGCTGTAGGTTAGCGTGTGCGCAGACGCAGGCTGTAGGTTAGCGTGTGCGCAGACACAGGCTGTAGGTTAGTGTGTGCGCAGACGCAGGCTGTAGGTTAGCGTGTGCGCAGACGCAGGCTGTAGGTTAGCGTGTGCGCAGACGCAGGCTGTAGGTCAGCGTCTGCGCAGGCTCCAGATTAACGTGGCGTCTTACAGTGATGTTCAGATTTGTGAAGGGCCTGGAGTGTGGGCAGTTTCACCAGTGAAAAGAGTGAAATCTCAGATCGCTGGTACATTGACTATCTCGCCGCCTCGCCTCACTCATCCCCCGCCGACACCCCCCCCCCACCAGCGATGACTTGGCTCGGGTTGCCATGGAAACAGAAATTACCAAAAGCTCAATAGAATATGTGGATGGAGGGCAGAGAGACGGAGAGAGAGCCAGAGCTGAAGAGACTTTACAGTGAAAAGAAGGATTTTATTTTTATGAATCATAGAAGTTGGACAAAATAAATGATAAAAGTTTATATGCAGACGGCGTTTCACACTCAAAATGTCACATTGTGCTGCTGTGTTTTAATAAGAATCCAGGCTCTGGCCTTTACTTTTACTGCCTCATGTTACATTTAGAATTAGTTACTCGAGTACAAGACAGAAACTATTATATTTAAATGTTTTTTAATGTGTGAAGAAACATGTGGTCATCACGATGCACCGCAAGACGCGTTAAAGCCACACGAGCCTCGGTCAAACCTCAGTCTCACCGGAGTCTGTAGGTCACTCTGTGTTTTCACACGTCTGTTTTATTCCACATGTTTATTGTTTGATCATCTTGACTTGTACTCAGATTTTTATGATATTTAAAGATATTTAAAGTGTGACCAAGTGTGTGTCCAGCAGCACTGACCTAAATGTAAATTATACTTGGGGACCTCAGACAGTTTTTAAGTTTATGTAAAAATTCTGTCAGTCGTGGGATCGTTTGTTTAACCGATGCAAATGTAATAAATCAACAAAAACATCTTCTTTTATGCTTTGGTCTTATTTTACAGACGACAAATACTACTACTATTACTACTACTACTACTACTACCACAACTCCACTGCGACTACCACTACCACCAGTACTAACACCACTACTACCACTACTGTCACAATCACTACTCCTCCTCCCTCCAGTACTGTGACATCCATACACTGAGGGTCGGTGAAGTGTCTTGCCCAACGACACACGTGTGACTAATAACGACATTAAAACCACCGTCGTCAAGGTCAAACTTTAATTAGTTCCTTTTTCTGGGTGAATAAAAGTCCAGATTTACATTAAAGCGCCCCGTCCCGTCGCTCTGCGGGACACTGACGCACAGACCCGTCTTTTCTCGGGGCGATCACATAAAACAGACTTGAACTGGCACAGAACTCGCCCCGTTGTGTTTTTTACTCGTCCTGTTTTTGACAATGGAGCCGAGCGCTTTGAGGCAACGGATGTTTTCATTTGACTGGAAGGAGCTGTCAGAAGTCAGGCCAACCCAAACGGACAACACGGAGGAGCCAAACCAGATGGGACCGCACTCAAAATGGGATTCGGATTTTAAATCTTGCATCAAAGACGACTCTCGGAGGCTCCGCGCTCCCGAATCCATGTCCTCACTGTTGGGAATTCTGTGGAACGTATTAGACGGATGTGACCACACGGAGGGTTTATTTATGAGGAAACTGTACGTCCTTTAAGAAGGCGCTCGTTTGGGTCTCATTACGGTCAAACGCAACAAAAGCCAAATCCTACATAAAGTTAAAATTTGCATAAGGCTGAACATGAAGTTTCCACGGCAACCATAAAGTAACACGAAGTAGTATCCACGAAACACAACCACATCGACCAAGAGAGCAGCCCACTACGACTAAAGCTTCAATAAGTCACTTTTCTTCTGCCGGGTTTCCACCACCAGATCATCGTCAATAAGATATTATCACTTTGCCTAGAATGTTCCACACTACGGCATTAAAGGTCTTACATTTCATCACATAAAACTGACTCTTGCAGCTTTAATCCATGTTATAATGTCGTTAAAGCATCAAAAACACACT
Organism: Periophthalmus magnuspinnatus; assembly: GCF_009829125.3. Lineage (NCBI taxonomy): Eukaryota > Metazoa > Chordata > Actinopteri > Gobiiformes > Gobiidae > Periophthalmus > Periophthalmus magnuspinnatus. The sequence goes on from NC_047127.1 coordinate 322,969, forward strand.
GGAGTTGTGTTTTGTTTCATTCTCACATGTTTGAGTCACTTTATTATTAGTCTGTCACATCTACAATGATCAAAATGCGACGTTACACCTTGTGATGTCATCAAGTGGGAGTTTTCAAGTGAACAGCTCCTTTTACCTTTAGTTCAGTCGAGATTTTAGTTCAATTCCAGGACTGAAATGATCCAAATGATTCTATAAATGAAGGTGTGTGGAGTTTAAAAACACAGTGGAGCACTTCCTGTATCACATGATGACATCACAAGGTGGAACTGAGTGTTTTCAGTTATAAATCTGCAGGTTTGTGTGTTAAACATGTGAGAATGAAACAAAACACAACTCCAGGTCTGTGTGTGACGAGGAAACGACATTAGACCAGATCAGAGAATAGAAGAATATGGACGTTAAACAATCCACAAGTTACAGGTCAGATCTGTGGATAGAAGAGCAGCTCACAGTCAGAATGCAGGTTTTTCAATTTGTATTTAATTTATTAGCAGTTAGTGAAAGGTGTTTGGGGCGTGTAGGAGGAGGCGTCGGTGGAGACCCAGGACACGCCAGAGGGAGGAGGAGGAGCTGGAGGAAGTGTCTGGGGTGAGGGAGGTCTGGGAGTCCCTGCTCAGAGTGCTGCCCCCCCGGCCCCGGATAAGAGGAAGAAAATGAGAGGATTATTAGCCATAAAACACTTGTGCTGAAGTAGATGCAGGATAGATGTGTGAAATGCCATATTACGGGACATTACAGGTGACGCTGGGGTTGCCGTGTTTCCAGATTACAAAACGATTTAGACTCAAACAAAGAGCCTGTCACACACAGTTTGTTCAGACGTCACAGTCTGAGACGTCCCAGTCTGACTCTGACTCTGACTCTTCGTTTGCATCTGTGGATTTGTCACGAGTGTTTTTCATTCTGTTCACCAGCCTCACCCCTGGACTCACCCCTGGACTCACCCCTGGACTCACCCCTGGACTCGCCCTCGTCCTCACCCCTGGACTCGCCCCTGGACTCACCCTCGTCCTCACCCTCGTCCTTGACCTCGTCCTTGACCTCGTCCTTGACCTCGTCCTTGACCTCGTCCCCTCATCCTTGCGCTCACTCTCAGCCTCGCTCTCGCCCTCATTGTAGCCCTTGTCTTCGACCTCACCCTCACTCTCGCCCTCACTGTCACCCTTACCCTTGTCCTCGTCTTTACCCTCGTCCTCACCCTCGTCCTCGCCCTCGCCCTCACCCTTTTCCTCACCCTCGTCCTCACCCTTTTCCTCACCCTTTTCCTCACCCTCGTCCTCACCCTCACCCTCGTCCTCACCCGTGGCACCCCTCACTCTGTCTCTCCTCTTATATCTTGGACATTATCTCACGCCACCACAAAAAGACGGATTTTCACCTCGTACGAATTAATCTGTCAGCACCAGCACCTCCCTCTCCCCAGCCGCTTCCTCTTATCACCGCTCCGAGGCAACTTTTTAAGTACAGATAAGATGAGTCGCACCGGAATGAGATATCAGGGAAACTAAACGGAGATTTAATTTGTGATGGAGTTTTCGGGGGCAGTGCTGCAGCTCTTTGGGAGGTTCGCTCGCTCCGTCTTGGCTAAAACAGCCGTGCTCTCCGTGTTTGCAAACAGAACCTAATTACTCCGTTCTGATTAACTGGGGATTGTGCGGCGCCGCGCCGCCACAAACAAACCACAGGTGTGACGAGGATCTGGGATCATGAGGAGAAGGTGATGTAACCACGAGCCTCCATTTGATGAATGTCAACACAGATCATCAGCAAACAGACTCAATGTGACATGTCTCCAACGAGAAAGAGACAAAGGGAGGGAGGGATGAGAGATAGAGAGAGGGGGAGAGATAGACAGAGAGAGGGATGAGAGATAGACAGAGAGAGGGATGGAGAGACAGAGAGAGGGATGGAGAGACAAAGAGAGAGAGGGATGAGAGATAGACAGAGAGGGAGACAGAGCGATAGAGAGATATGTATAAAGATGTGTGAATGAATGAGCTGAGTCACTGCCAAACACAATATATATATATATATATATATATATATATATATATATATATATATATATATATATATATATACATATATATATATATATAGTGACATTGAAACTTCATAAACAAACAGACACGTAGATAGATAGATAGATAGATAGATAGATAGATAGATAGATAGATAGATGGATAGATAGATGGATAGATAAATTACCTATATTTCTGTTGGATTTGTGGTCTGATGATTTGTTTATTCTTTATTGATCCAGGATCATTTTTCATATTTGCCCAAAAAGGAAACAAAAAAAGAAAGACACACTCAGAATGTCTCAGAACGTCTCAAGTGTCTTTGCTCCAAATGGAGATTTGAAAATCGATTTGAAATCAAACCCTGATCTGGTCAGATCTCAGTCGGGCCGAGGTCTGGACTTTATGGGACAGAGCTGGATACACCAGGTCCCACAGGGGGCGCTAGTGGAGAAACTGTTGTGCCCTTAGGCAAGGCACTTCACGCACTGCCCAGTATGAACACAGTGTGTGAGTGAGTGTTGGTGGAGGAGGGGCTGAGGGCACAGATTGACCGCCTTCTGTCAGTCTGCCCCAGGGCAGCTGTGGCTACAGTCGTGTCTTATCTGGGCGTGAGTAAATAATGTATGAAATTATAAAGACTCTGAGCGTCTATAAAACTCTGTGTAATGTGTGTTATTAATGCACTGGAGTTCAGAGGCGTCATGTTTCATACGACGATTGAATCACATGGATTAACCAGAATGAACCAGAACGATAAAGACGATGATAAAAGTGACACTGTGGAACTTGATAAACCTTTAAAATGACTTCAGTGTTCAGGCCTGACCACACTGTCCCTCCTTCAATCTGAAGAATCTGGAATGACAATCTGTCCTGACGACACTTTAACCACAGCCTGGAATCTGAAGAGTTTATCTCAAAAACACAAAACATATTCTCATATCAACAGAACCACATGTACCACTGATTTACTTCAGAGCACAGACTGTTTATATAAATGCACAGAGCTAACCTGCTAACGGCCGCGCTCCAAACAGGAAGTGATCATGATGCACTTCCTGCTCCATCGACTCTGGCTCCAGTTCACTCTCTGTATAAACAGCGCCCCCTCTGTCCTCTCTCTGTGTCCTCTGTCCCCTCTGTCCTCTCTCTGTCTCTGTCCTTCAGACTCATTCTGGTCTTAAATGTTCGTATTAACCCTCTACATGATCCTGGGGTTTTTATTTCACTATTGTGTCTGTAAATCAAGATCTGAACATTAAAAACAGACAAATCAGGCAGGTTTTTTACTCTGCCATGTTTGTTTTGACCCACATGTGTCTGTATGTGTTTGACCCACATGTGACCCATGTGTTTGTAAAGTTTGGTGTAAGTGACGTTCTGTGTGGACTGTACACACTTGTAAATAAGTCGTATGAGAGTTGGTGAGAGAGAGAACGTGTGAGTGTTGAATGTATTTTTGTGCACTGATGTGTCTATTTTAAGGGGCAGGTGTTTTAATATATTTTACATACTGGCGAATTGTGGAGAAGCTCAACCAGGGACGGGAGTTGAGAATTAGCTCTGGCTATAAACTCTATATGCATCACATCAGCTGCAATGTTCATGTTGTAACTGTGTCAGATTGTCCCTGTCAAATAAATATATAAATAAATAAAGACAGACCATTATTCACCATTATTCATCATTATTCATCATTCACTCAAACACCGATCACTCACACTCACATAATTTGGACAGACAAGACAAAGTGTCTTGCCCAAGGACTCAACAACATTATAAACCAGTCTGAGCTGGGATTTCAACCACCAACCTTTGAATGGACAGTTGAGCCTCTCGTCAATGAGTAAAAATATAAAGACTTTGTTATGATGAGTTCACCTGAGGACCTCAGTGGTGTTTGTTGAAGCTGTTATTGTCAGGTTAGCTTTAGGGTTAGCATTAGCATTAGCATTAGCATTAGCATGTTATGAATATAAACTATAGATATAAACCCTGCACAGCAGAGCTCTCAAAGTTTAAGGATATTTGAATAAATCGATCATTTCCATATCCGTCTTACACTTTCCCCTGGTCTGTTCAAACCGTTACCTCAGGTCACCCACTCACTCCAAACAGTTACCTCAGGTCACCCGCTCACTCCAAACCGTTACCTCAGGTCACCCGCTCACTCCAAACCGTTACCTCAGGTCACCCGCTCACTCCAAACCGCTCACTCCAAACCGTTACCTCAGGTCACCCGCTCACTCCAAACCGCTCACTCCAAACCGTTACCTCAGGTCACCCGCTCACTCCAAACCGTTACCTCAGGTCACCCGCTCACTCCAAAACTTTACAGAAAATTGAATACAATCCCACCACAATCCTCCACGGACACGCCCAAAGCCAGACGCCAAATTAGCCCCACTCATAAATTTTAGTGTCTTATATCTCCCATAGTCCCAATATGGGGCTCTCCGAATGATCCACATCTGTGTAGGCTCGCTCTGCGGCGGCGCGGCGGCGGCACGGCGGCAATCAAAACATCAGACAGGATTAATCATTAAGAAAGCAGCTTGGAACGCTCTTTCTTTCATTTCAATGTTTGTTTGAATATTCAAGAATCCTTTTCATCCGGCCGACTGTATATCGTACGCTGTCAGTTCTGATTTGCGATGCCAAAGACTTCGGCGCCTGACGAAGCAAACTCCCTGATCAAAAGAGAGAGAAAATAGCATCGAGATAAAGAGGCTCTAGTTTTACAGTGAGGACAAACTTTGGAAGAGTCTGGATCCAGAACAGCTGTTACCTGAGCTCCAGAACAAACTCCAGCTCTTTATGAACATGAGTCTGGTCCTCGGGGAATCCTCTCGTCTTCAAACGGACGTGATTGACAGGTGGATTAACCAATCACAGACATGGATCTGTCTGAAGTGGAAATAATAAAAGAAAAAAATCACAGGGGCTGAAAAATATGACGGATTTCTGCAGAAACAGTGAGAGAAGTTTAAACTATGAGAGAGAGAAATGGGATTTTATAAGTGAACAATGAGCTCCTGCGTTTCACATGTTAGTCCTGGTTTAGTCCTGGTTTAGTCCTGGTTTAGTCCTGGTTCAGTCCTGATTTAGTCCTGGTTCAGTCCTGGTTTAGTCCTGGTTCAGTCCTGGTTTAGTCCTGGTTCAGTCCTGGTTTAGTCCTGGTTCAGTCCTGGTTTAGACCTGGTTTAGACCTGGTTCAGTCCTGGTTCAGTCCTGGTTTAGTCCTGGTTCAGTCCTGGTTTAGTCCTGGTTCAGTCCTGGTTTAGACCTGGTTTAGACCTGGTTCAGTCCTGGTTCAGTCCTGGTTTAGTCCTGGTTCAGTCCTGGTTTAGTCCTGGTTTAGTCCTGGTTCAGTCCTGGTTCAGTCCTGGTTCAGTCCTGGTTTAGTCCTGGTTTAGTCCTGGTTTAGTCCTGGTTTAGTCCTGGTTCAGTCCTGGTTTAGTCCTGGTTTAGTCCTGGTTCAGTCCTGGTTCAGTCCTGGTTTAGTCCTGGTTTAGTCCTGGTTCAGTCCTGGTTTAGACCTGACTCTGGGACCAGCAGGAGGCCCGGGCTGTGACGACAGTGAAATACAGAGCGATTTCATTCTGGATTTTTCAGGCAACAAAATCTAAGAATTCAAATGTGAAATTTTACCACTGACACAACAAACCTGGCAAATCCAACAAGTACAATATTAGATGCTGTGACCCAACATCAACCATTATGTTTTTTTTCTGGTTTTCTGGTGGCAAAATGGCAAAAACCTTCACCTCACAACAAGAACGGGGCGTTCTAAGACAAACCTCACAACGGGAAGGTCTCGGGTTAGATTCCTTGTGTGGGGGCGGGGCCTTTGAAGGGTTGAGGGACGGGTCAAATATAGACGTCCATATTTCCTACAGGGACAATAAACCACACCATACATGTTCCATTTGACAAGCAGGACCCAAGCGATGGTTCAAATCCCAGTCGAGCTTTGGACTTTGACACTACTTCCTGGTCGTGCTGCGTTTGCTCGAGTCTCTGTCGATCTGTTCCCTCGTCATGTATGTCCTGACATGATTCTATCTTTACCTCGTCTCTGTCCCGCTCTCAATCTCACAAGTGCTGCCCTGAATGGGTTTTTCCTTAAATGGACACGCCCCCGGAGACTCCAGCGGCGCCAACTGAGGCTTAATCCATTTACAAACTCCTGCTGCCAAATAAGGTCAGGGGCGAACATCGGCAATCGTTCTGTGGTCACTCATTTGTGATCTACGCCGGAGAAACACCCGGAGAAAAGAAAAACAAAAGGATAATGTCCAAATGGAAACAAGACCAAGTGACAGCTCAGATCTGTGGAGAAATGATCCCGTCCACTATTCATTTTATTTTTGTGTAACTCAAAATCCAAACAGCAGTGGAGTTTAGTAAAACTTAAACAAAACAAAGTTAGAAAATCACTCAGTGCTCAAACTAAAAACAGATTAACCACAGAACAACAAGGAACGAGCACCAAAAACACACCGGATAATGTGTTTAATGCCCTACAGTGGAACATTCTACACAAAACAATAACATATCATGGAATCAGCCAGAAATGGATCCCCCACCAGAGAATTATTTATCATTTTTGTTTGAATAAATACATTAATAATAATGATGATGATAATAATAACAACAATAATGATAATAATAATAATAATAATAATAATAATAATGATGATGATAATGATAATAAAATAATAATAATAATAATAATAATAATAACAATAATAAAATAACAATAATAATAATAAAATAATAATAATGATGATAATGATAATAATAATAAAATAATAATAATAATAATAATAATAATAATAATAATGATGATAATAATAATAATAATAATAATAATAATAATAATAATAATAATAATAATAATAATAATAATAAAAAAATAATAATATAATAATAATAATAATAATAATAAAATAATAATATAATAATAATAATAATAATAATAATAATAATAATAATAATAATGCAGGTGGACTTCTAATCGGGCTTTTAAAATGAGATGCATAAATGTTTATTTGCAGAGTATGAGGCAAATACACAAGCGCTCACTGTGGCATTATTGGAAGCAAGAAAAACATATTTTAATATCCCCAAAACAGCGACAGGATTTGATGAATTCCCCTTGCTCCAAATCAGCCCTAAAATGTATTTCACAGCACACGCAGCTAAAGAGGTTAACACAACTCCATTTGCATTCGATTCTGAGCGTCTCTGCATTTAGCAAACGGTGTAACTGCGGCGCATGAACACTGTCGAACAAGTATCTCAAATGTTGTGTGGAGAAATCCCATTTCAGGGTTCAATGGTTCTTTGGAAGCTCCTCATCCGGGCAGCTGTGAAATATATGCCCTTGTAAAGCTTGTCTATTCAATCAATTTCTCTATTTTCAATTACCCACATTACAGTGCGGCGCTGCTGTTTTAGCACAAAATGTATCTGAGGCATTTTAGGATGATCACAGTGGGAAAAGTGATGAGCTGCAGACGAGACAAACCACCAGAGAAATATATAAGAGTAAAATGTACACGGAGACAAAAAGAAACATGTACACAGAGACAAAAGTACACATGTACACGGAGACAGAAATACACAGATACACAGAGACAGAAGTACACAGATACACAGAGACAGAAGTACACAGATACACAGAGACAGAAGTACACAGATACACGGATAAACAGACACACGTATATGGTTGACAGATTTTGTATAGACATATGGGGTTGGGTTGACAGCAGCTCTGCATTTATAAATATAATGTGTGTGACACCGGGGAGAAAATGTGTTTTACCAGGAACATGTGTGACACAAAACTGACTCTTGTAGCTTTAATCCATGTTCTAACACTGTTTCCTCCTCAAAAACAGACCTGGAGCTGTGTTTTGTTTAGTTTATTATTAGTTTGTTACATCTACAAAGCTCAAAACGCTCTGTTCCACCTTGTGATGTCATCAAGTGGTAGTTTTCAAGTTAACTCCTCCTTTTATCTTTAGTTCAGTCGAGATAAGAGACAACTCCAGGAAATGATCCAAATGATTCTATAAATGAAGGTGTGTGGAGTTTAAAAACACAGTGGAGCACTTCCTGTATCACCACATGATGACATCACAAGGTGGAACGAGGGAAGAACTCAGGGTGAATATTCAAGTAGTTAAAGAAATTTAGAGTAAAGACGTTTCGCTGCTCCTTCAACCCACTTCTGTTTCTTTTACTATGACGGTGATGTGTTTCTTAATTTGCTGTTTTTATTAAGTGATGCATCATGTAAAGTGTTTTTTTTATTTTTTTTATTGAGGTACAGCCACTTTAAAACAGAAAATACTATGAGGCAGCAGGAGGTGTTTGACGAGCCAAAGGGACCGAGCTTGACAGTCCCACACATTTTATAATCTGCTTCCATTCATTTTCCACATAAACTTTTAGAAAAATTCAAATATTTCGAGTTCAAATGGTTGAGGAGGCTAAGCAGCTACGTGCTAACACCCCGTCCAAAAACACTTTAAAACACAGAGATGTTTCCTGAGCCTGAGGGGGGTCAGTGAGGAGCAGAGCCAAACTTCTCTCAGTTTGTCCCGACGAGTCACATGGAGCTTACATAACTGTTGTTTACCGTTCGCTTTAACCCCGTTATCGATGCACACCTCTCCAAAGGAAACAGCTTTAGCGGCGCCTCGCTCAGACACATTCTGGTGCTGTCAGGTTCTGCGTTTTACCTCACCGGGGCGGCGCTGACGCCATGACGGCTCTGACTCACAGTTGTGCCCGGCTGAAAATCTGCCAAACACAAAGATGTGACCGAATCTCGGCGTTCGTCACTTGACCTCGTTATTACATAAAGCACCTGGTGTTTTCAATGAGCATGAATCACAAACGACGCTGGAGAGGCTGATGAGAACGACAACATGAGAAGGACGATATGGAGGAGAACAACGTGGAGGAGAACAACGTGGAGGAGAACAACGTGGAGGAGAACAATGTGGAGGAGAACAACGTGGAGGAGAACAACGTGGAGGAGAACAACGTGGAGGAGAACAATGTGGAGGAGAACAACATAGAGGAGAACAACGTGGAGGAGAACACCACCATGAGAACGTTAACATGGAGAACGGAGCCATATGGACACACTCAGACTGACCATGTGACACACTCAGACTGACCATGTGACACACTCAGACTGACCATGTGACACACTCAGACTGACCATGTGACACACTCAGACTGACCATGTGACACACTCAGACTGACCATGGGCCTTATGGACACATGCAGCGGTCTCACACCCGTCGGGCCGGTCACTTCTGCAGGACAGTGTGAGCTTTGTCCCGCTGAGCTCCTGTCTCCCCTGAAGAGCCACAGTAAAGCAGAATCCTCCCAGGGAACATCAGAACAATACGGCACTTCAAATCACACAGAGTCTGGTCAATGACCTGCCTCACACTGGTCATGCAGATGAACTTTGTAGTGTAACCAGCAGGGGGCAGTGCAGCAAAGAACTAAAAGGATTCCCAGCAGCCTTTGGTCTCTCTCTGACACGTTTACTTCCACCCGCTGTGCTGTCGAGCAGGACGAGCAGTGAGGCGTTTGAATCAGACCTATTCTGCAAAACTGTGATGTAAACGCCCACTGACACGCCCACTGTGACACGCCCACTGACACGCCCACTGTGACACGCCCACTGACACGCCCACTGTGACACGCCCACTGTGAGGTATATATATGTATATATATATATATATATATATATATATATATATATATATATATATATATATATATATATATATATATATATATATATATATATATATATATATATATATATATATATATATATATAATGTCACTTCTTTCTCAGGTTACAGGGTTTTCGTTCCTAATGAGAAACTGAATGAGTTTAATTTAAAGAACCAAACTGCTCCAGTGAATAAATTACTCTGGTCCTTTTATAGTGAGTGAAATTATAACAGTCAGAATCTCACTCAGACTTTATTTAATTTTAACTTTATTTTTTTATTTAACCTGGAGCTTCAGTGAGGCCCTGTGCTTTATGCTCTAGTTTAGTTGTTTTTCTCATTTATTTTCCATTAAACTCTGGAGCTGTTGGTTTATTTTCATCATCATTTATTTACTTTGTCCTGACTCGCCCCACACAGTTTGGACAGTTGCATTTCAGACGTGTTTGAATAAACATTTGAATGAATGTTCAGAAAAAAAAAAATAAAAAAAATCTATATTTACACAGAATCTAAACAGGACGGCCATAATGAGTGTGGACAGTTAAATGTCCACTCGAGGGACACTGTTGATATAAACAGCATCTTTACAAGGACAGGCTCATGGACACTGAGTACAGGTCCAACTTTATGTTTTTATTTTTATTTTAGTGAATGGAAAATGTAGTGTGGAATAATGAGGTGTGTTACATCAGAAGACCGTCTTTACAAATCACATCACAACATTCAACATTCATTATCACAACATTAACATTCACATAACAATAACATGACATACATTGCATTAACATATCACATTAACATATCACATTAACATATCACATTGACATATCACATTGACACATCACACTGACATATCACATTGTCATATCACATTGACGTATCACATTAACATATCACATTGACATATCACATTGACACATCACACTGACATATCACATTGTCATATCACATTGACACATCACACTGACATATCACATTGTCATATCACATTGACGTATCACATTAACATATCACATTGACGTATCACATTGACATATCACATTAACATATCACATTGACATATCACATTGACACATCACACTGACATATCACATTGTCATATCACATTGACGTATCACATTAACATATCACATTGTCATATCACATTGACGTATCACATTAACATATCACATTGACGTATCACATTGACACATCACATTTTGCAGAGCAGCACTGACGTTCAAACAGCAGTAGAATCTAAACCAGGAGTTTAAATGGAGCAGATACAACAGAGAAGCTCCACCTGATCATATTTAGAACTGACAGAGCATATGTCAGAGAGAGAGGAGAGAGAGGAGAGAGGAGAGAGAGGAGAGGAGAGGAGAGAGAGGAGAGAGGTCAGAAAAGAGAAAGAGGAGACAAGGACAGAAGAGGGAGAGAAAACATTAAGAACTGACAGAGCACACAGTGTCTGTACAGTCTGTGCCTCATGTCAGAGAGAGAAGAGAGAAGAAGCAGAGAAGAGGAGGGAAAATAGAGGAGAGGGAGAGAGGAGACAAATGACAGAGGAGATAGGAAGAGCAGAGCGGGCGATCGAAGTGGGCGGAGCCTTACACTAAACTGTGTTGTTTTGGACAGGGGGCGGGGCTGACGACATAAACCTCAGCTCTGTCACAGCGGACACTTCTCTGACTGGACCAAAACAGATTTAACTGCAAATCTGGATCAAATCTGAGAAACTGAACCAAATTCTTGTGGTGCCAGTTCAACTTTACAAATGCTAAAGTATTACCTGGGATTTAAATGTATCATTTACTTTTTTCATTTTTTATAATGTTGTTTATGAAATAAGAGGAGGAGCATGTTCTGGGGACTGTGGGGAGTATTTACACTTAAACCTGGGCTGTTTTTGCCGTCGTGTTTAGATCAGAAGGGAATAATGTGAAGCAAAATGGATCAATATATGAAAATGGAATCAATATTTATTCAACATTTATATTTAACACTTCTATACAAATGAATTTAACTGAAATAGAAGTGAGAGCTCTGGACCTCGAGTCAGACTTTTAAATCCAAACAGATCTTTATCCAAACTCCAAACAGTCACATGCATAATGTTCATCTGCTGCAAACAAAGACAATTAGCACATCCTCTGTTCTGAACGAGCTCCACTCTCCTGGCGCCGCTCCAGCTCCATGAATATTTAACATATTTACGTTTACATTCTGACATCTAGAGTCCAGTGCAAACCGGAACAAATGCTTCTGTATTCACTCCCAAACAGGCTCTCGGCTCCCAGCTGGCGATTCTCAAGATAAACAGCCGTAGATCCGTCCTCGCTCGCTCACGGCTTACTCCTGTTTAGCACCGCCACACAGGGTTACATCATAATTAATGGTCTGTTCCAGCGAGTCCAAACACAGAGACCAGGCGCATTTCAGCAGAATTTTATTTATTTTTCCTCAAATTTAGAGTTTGTTTCTTTTGGAGTTCAGTTTTCTAATTTTATGACCTTTTATAAAACATTTTAGCGTCTCAAACATCTTCATCAGACTGAAAATGGAGCTAAAAGGTCTGATTTCAAAAAGAGCCTCGACATTTTTACCCCTGACTCTCTTTCTATTTGACTATTTGTTCTTATGTTTGATTTGAAACTTCTGCTCAGAAAAAGCTCCTAGATCTTGAGTTAGAACATTAGACTTTAAAAAGAAGCAATTAAATGTGTCAGTTGGACAAATCGTTGTAGGAGTGAAGACGTTTGGTCCTACAAGACACTTCTTCAGTTCTGGTCAGATTGCTGCTGAACCCTGCCTAGCAACCAAAGAACCAATCAGGAACGAGTCTGTTATTAATGTTCATATCTTGATTTACAGACACATTAGTGAAATAAAAACCCCAGGATCATGTAGAGGGTTAATACGAACATTTAAGACCAGAGTCGATGGAGCAGGAAGTGCGGCCATGATCACTTCCTGTTTGGAGCACGGCGGCTAGCACATTAGCTACGTCCATTTATATAAACAGTCTACGGTCAGGATCAGCTGGAGTTTTGTTGTTTTAGTTGTCGTCCTTGTAAAATTCCACTTTATTCTGGCCTCAGAAAAAGAAGAAAATGGACTCACGGATGGACAAACCACCATTTTGTTTACCTGGATCTGCAAAATACACACATTCACTGGTGTTTTTTATTCAAGTGTCCTCTTTCTTTTCTCTTTTCTCTGTCTTTTCTCTTTCTCTGACCCGTCCACTCACTCTACTCCAACACTCGCCCATAAAATCACTTAGATTCTCCATTAAAACGACAGACGCTGATCTGAAATGTGAGTCAGTTAGATCCATGTGACATAATACACTTCTGTTGTTACATGTGGAGTCTTTTTACTATAAATTAGGCTCCTCCCACACGGCCCCTCCCACACGATAGCCCCTCCCCCACGATTAGGATCCACGATTTAAATATGACACAAAAACAAGACTGAACATGTCGCTGTTTTCTGATCTGTTCTTTCTGCATCACAAACAGACCTGGAGTTGTCTTTTATCAGTTTGTTAGTTTCTCTCAAACTGAAAACACTCTGTTCCACCTTGTGATGTCATCATGTGGTGATACAGGAAGTGCTCCGCTGTGTTTTTAAACTCCACACACCTTCATTTATAGAATCATTTGGATCATTTCAGTCCTTGAACTGAACTAAAATCTCGACTGAATTAAAAATAAAAGAAGCTGTTCACTTGAAAAAAACACCACTTGATGACATCACAAGGTGGAGCAGATCGTAATAATAAAGGGCTGGATGTGTGAATGAAACAAAACACAACTCGAGTGTGTTTTTGAAGAGGAAACAGCGTTGGAACATGACTTAAAGCTACAAGAGTTCATTTTAATATCGGACTTTTAATGAAACACTCGCAGCTCCACGTCTCCAGTTTGATGACGCCGCCGCCGCCGCCGCCTTGATTATAATGGCGCTGTAACCTTAATAACAGACTTACTCATGCAGCTAATCAATACATTTTGTCATTGTGCGTCGTCTTTACTGTGCGTCGGCGTCGTGATCTCGTTTATATTCTACATTTATATATTTATTTCCCCTGAGACGTGTGGGACTTTTGGACTTTTACCTTTACAGAAGTGGCACAGTCTGTTTATCGTTTTCCCAAAGTGATTCCTTGATCTTATTCCGATGGTATTCCGGCTCTGTACAGGTTCTTTTTGCCCGTGGATCAGGCGCAAAGAGTACGACTCGTCTCATCTTCTGACGGACTCCGTGAGCGACGTGGCGGAGCTCGTTCTGAGACTTTTGCCTTGAGTCGACCTTCAGTGTTTACAGTTTTATGTTGTGTTTGCTTCAGTTCAGACGGAGCCGTGTGAACTCGGCAAATATAAAGATTCAGACGGTTAAGACACGAGGATTATGTCTGAAACACAGAGTAGTACAGAACGGCCTCCACCAAGGCACTGAGGCTCCGCTCGCAATGACACAGAAGCAGATGGAACTCATGTTAAATGTGAACTTTGTGTGTTTGTGTTTATGTTTATGTTTGTGTTTGTGTTTGTGTTGTTATGGCATTCTTATTTTTTTTTATTTTATTTATTTTTGTGTTTTATTTTTGTGTTTTATTTTTGTGTTTTATTTTTGTATTTTTGTTTTATTTTTGTGTTTTTGTTTTATTTTTGTGTTTTATATTTGTGTTTGTGTTTATGTTTGTGTTTTATTTTTGTGTTAGTGTTTTATTTTTGTGCTTGTGTTTGTGTTTTATTTTTGTGTTTTATTTTTGTGTTTTATTTTTGTGTTTGTGTTTTATTTTTGTTTGTTTTATTTTTGTGTTAGTGTTTTATTTTTGTGTTTTATGTTTGTGTTTGTGTTTTATTTTTGTGTTTGTGTTTTATTTTTGTGTTAGTGTTTTATTTTAGTGTTTAATTTTTGTGGTCAGCTCTAGATGTTTTAAATGTGATATCAGAATAAGATGAATTGAACTGAACACCGTGAGAGGAATTGATCTAAAAATAGTTTTCATGAGTTTCCTGTTTGAAAATAACATTTTATGATTTAAATAATTTAATTTAATTGTTAATTACTATGGCGACTGTTTACATTTTTCATCCCTCTGAAAAACATTGAGTTGGTGTCAAAGGATCCAGCTGTTTAAACATTATTTAAGTCACACAGTAAATTATTGGCCCTTTAGCAGAACAGTGTGAATGGAGGTGAAGAGCAGGGAGAGACATTCAGAGCTGGGAATCAAACCCACAACCCCCCGACTCACGTATCAACATGTTTAATGACTGGATTCTTAGATTTTCTTCACCTCAAGTAACAGGGAACTCTTTTTCCAGGAACTAAAGTCAAAGGCCTGATATTCACATGTGACCAGTACACACACACACACACCCCTACACACACACACACACACACCCCCACCCACACACACACACACACACACACACACACATACACACACACACTCGTCCCTGGAGACAGATGCTCTAGTTGATTGTGTGGGCAGTTCCTCTGTCATCGTTAGCTCGCCGCTGGGCTCTTGTCATAGGCTGTATTAGCAGGTTCCCGTGTAGTCTCTTAAGAGCGTCCATCGTGCGTCGATAGCGGGTCGGCGTACGCTAGCTCCAAAGGACATGTGCCAGTCCCTGTACGGCGTTCCATCCATTCTCATCGCGTCCATAACCAGCTCTAATGCGTTTTGCAAAATGAGATGTTCCACTTTACATTAAGCAGCGAGCTGTGGGTCCATCCTTTATCCTTAAACTAAGAACCAGCCAGTGATTAGGACTAAAACAGCGCTAATGTATCAGACTCCATCGTTCTGAAAGGTTACCTGCTCGTGTGAAGCTCGTGTTCTATTGATTCATCTGCAGAAGCCTTTTTTATTGGCATTTGGCTTTGGCCCGCTGCTAAAATTAGCCCGACTCAGACGAGGACCTGCCATATTTCTGCTTTAATTAAAACAAATTTTAGCCATCGCAGCATAAAACAGGAGACGTATAAGAAGAGAGTGGGTGTAGTTTATTAAATGTACTGCTACGGGCCGTTTGATTAGAACATGTTTGAAAAATGTGCTCCTTTACCACCTCATCAGGCTAATCTCACACCGCAGCAGCAGCGATCTGTCCCCTCATCCTCTCCATCTCTTCTACACGTGTGAAAACAACAGAACCAGATCATTTTAAACAGTTTGCAGTTTCATAATTATTCGCCCCAATGAGTTAAGAAGCAGAGGCCAGAGTGGAGTTTAACCATCACTGTAATCCTAACGACAACTAGCATGCTAACAGCGCACTTCCTAATTCTTCTAATCGGACGCAGACAGAACGCAGCGGTGTCATTTTGACCCCAAGAGCAAATTTCAACTACTTAAAAAAATCAGTTATAATCATTGACTGTTTATATAAATGGACGTAGCTAACCTGCTAGCCGCTACGTTCCAAACAGGAAGTGATCATGGGTGCACTTCCTGTTCCATCGACTCTAGTTCTGTGTGAAAACCGTGGCCCCTCCCCCTCTCTCTCTCTCTGTCGAGCTTCATTTGGAGCTGAAGCTGTGGCTCTTTACACTGTGATTAGAAACGCGGCTCTAAACTCATAATCAAAGCAAAATGACAAGAGCAGAAGAAGAAAACTTCACACAAACCTATGCAAAACAAAACGGCTCATCACGTTACATCGATCGGACAGACGCGTCTCTTTGTGCCTGTCGAGATTCTTTCATAAACCCAGCGCACCGATCAGCAGCTCCGAGCCGGCGCCTCCTGTCATCGTTATGCTAAAATAAAACCCAACACATCTATAAAATAATTCAAACTGTCCTTCAAGACGTTATTTCCACATTTGGCGTCAGACTTCGTATCGCGGCTGCCGCAGGAAGATTAAAAAGCCATAACATGAAAAATGTCAAGAATAAACATGGATCCAGGCTGGGATACTTTTCATATGCAAAGATAAGACGGTGTAATATCCCGGTGTCGCTTTGGGTGGAGCAGAAACACATTTGAAACAGAAGCTGACGGCGGTGGAAAGGCCACTTAAACTCATCTTATTGTGTTGGAGCAGCAGCGTCTGTGAAGGTCACGATAAACGAGTGGAGGAACGGGCGGAGGAGCGGGCGGAGGAGCGGGCGGAGGAGCGGGCGGAGGAGCGGGCGGAGGAGCGGGCGGAGGAGCGGGCGGAGGAGCGGGCGGAGGAGCGGGCGGAGGAGCGGCCTCCACCGCTTTGACTCATATTAAAGTGGGACCAAGACGACGTCCATACATCTCCACCTAATGTGTCTGAAGAATGTGTGCAGCTGTGCAGGTGGAGGCAGGTGGAGGTCTTACTACTGCTGCTACTGCTACACTTCTACAGTGTGTGTACTTCAGTGTGTATACATGTGTACTTTTGCAGTGTGTATATACAGTACTTCAGTGTGTATATATAGTGTGTACTCGTGCCTGTGTACACAGTACTTCAGTGTGTACACAGTACTTCAGTGTGTGTACTTCAATGTGTATACATGTGTACTTTTGCAGTGTGTATATACAGTACTTCAGTGTGTATATACAGTGTGTACTCGTGCCTGTGTGTACACAGTACTTCAGCGTGTACTCGTGCCTGTGTGTACACAGTACTTCACTCCTGCCTGTGTACACAGTACTTCAGTGTGTACTCGTGCCTGTGTACACAGTACTTCAGTGTGTATATACAGTACTTCAGTGTGTATATACAGTGTGTACTCGTGCCTGTGTACACAGTACTTCAGTGTGTATATACAGTACTTCAGTGTGTATATACAGTGTGTACTCGTGCCTGTGTACTCTGTACGTGGCAGTAGCGGTGCACTTTAAAGCCACAGTGCGGGACATGTCAGTGAGATTAATGTGCCTGTATTGTTTCTCTCTCATCAGACACTTCTATCTGTGGCCAAATGACAGAGCTGCACTTTTCATTATGTACGTTAGCAAACGGGCGCCGCGCCAACGTCCCCGCTCTGCTCAAACGCCACGTCCTATCTGTGCTCCCAGAATGCACCGGGGCGATACGGTTGACACGGCAACACAAAACACCACAGGAAATATTTATACAACCTGTTTAATGTGTTTGTGTAAAAACAGAGACGGAACAAAAGTGTGAACTGATCATGACAAACGAGAAGAAGAGAAGAAGAAGAAGAGAAGAAGAAGAGAAGAAGAGAAGAAGAAAAGAAGAGAAGAAGAAGAAAAGAAGAAGAAAAGAAGAAGAAGAAGAAGAAGAAAAGAAGAAGAGGAGAAGAGAAGAAGAAAAAGAAGAAAAGAAGAAGAGAAGAAGAAGAGAAGAAAAGAAGAAGAAGAAGAAAAGAAGAAGAAAAGAAGAAGAAGAAGAAGAAGAAAAGGAAGAAATACTACTAATACTACCACCACTACCACCACCACCACTACCACAAAAACTGAAAGTACTCCAAATACTTCTCTTCTTGACACATTCTCCTCCAGCACAAAAACATAATAAATATTGAAGTTAATCCCTCATTGCTCTTCACATCAGTTTCATCCATCCCTCTCTCGTTCTTTCCTCCAGATGCCCTTCCCGCTCTGGTTGGTCCAGTCTTTTCCTCCAGATGCCCTTCCCGCTCTCGTTCTTTCCTCCAGATGCCCTTCCCGCTCTCGTTCTTTGCTCCAGATGCCCTTCCCGCTCTCGTTCTTTGCTCCAGATGCCCTTCCCGCTCTCGTTCTTTGCTCCAGATGCCCTTCCCGCTCTCGTTCTTTGCTCCAGATGCCCTTCCCGCTCTCGTTCTTTCCTCCAGATGCCCTTCCCGCTCTCGTTCTTTGCTCCAGATGCCCTTCCTGCTCTGGTTGGTCCAGTCTTTTCCTCCAGATGCCCTTCCTGCTCTCGTTCTTTGCTCCAGATGCCCTTCCCGCTCTCGTTCTTTCCTCCAGATGCCCTTCCCGCTCTCGTTCTTTGCTCCAGATGCCCTTCCCGCTCTCGTTCTTTGCTCCAGATGCCCTTCCCGCTCTCGTTCTTTGCTCCAGATGCCCTTCCCGCTCTCGTTCTTTGCTCCAGATGCCCTTCCCGGTCTCGTTCTTTGCTCCAGATGCCCTTCCCGCTCTGGTTGGTCCAGTCTTGGCTCAGACTCAGGTTTATTTCTGTGTCTTTGTGGTTTTATTAGATTTCATGCAGACAAATCTACAGGGATCTGAATATTGTTCCGAGTCGTGTGACGGGGAATAACAGGCCCGGAGCGTCTGACGAGATCTGGCATCCAAACCAGAAAGTTTGTTTTCAGCTGTCACCCCACATTTATAAGTCGACCCCAGAACGCGGCGCTGCTTCTGTTTACATTTCAGTTTGTTCTCACACGTCCTCCTTCTGTGTGTTTCATATGTTCATCTTCTGATTCTCGTCTTTCGGCGTTTGTGCTTTTCATCTTGTGTTCTCCGCTTCCATCTTAAATCTGTCGCCTCGGTGATAAACAAATCAATAAACAAATGTATAAATCACTCTAATAATAAAGAAGTGACCGAGTGTGACGTCACCTCAGCTTCAGCTCAAATGAAGCTCATCCACGCTAAAGAGGCTAGAGCGGCTAATCTGGAGTTCTGACCGTATCGTAGAAACCAAAGAGCCAATCAGGAGCGAGGCTGTTGAAGGTAACGCCCCTTCCCACTGGTTTAACAGGGAGAGGGCCCTTAGCAACGCTGTCAATCAAACCTGTTGCTAACGCTAACAGGAGCGACCTCGGGGAAAGAAGGACCTGATTTGTCTGTTATTAATGTTCAGATCTTGATTTACAGACACAAAAGTGAAATAAAAACCCCAGGATCATAGAAAGAAAGAGTCAATGGAACAGGAAGTGCGCTTATGATCACTTCCTGTTAGCGATCACGCGGCTAGCAGGTTAGCTACATCCACTTCTATAAACAGTCTATGAACTTAACATTACTTCATTGTTTCTTTCTCATGTCTGTCCCTCAGGTCTGAACCATCGTAAAACCCTAAACTAAAATCTGTTTTTTTGTCATCGTTTTTTTCCCTTTGACGCCTCCGCAGACACAGACGCAGACACAGACGCCTCCGCAGACACAGACGCCTCCGCAGACGCCTCCGCAGACGCCTCCGCAGACGCCTCCGCAGACACAGACGCAGACGCCTCCGCAGACGCAGACGCAGACTCGTCGGTCGGTCGGGTTGTCGTCATTAGCTCTGTGTGATTGGAAGGGTAACGAGGCCAGATTATGTTATGAAATTGTCTGGAAAAAAACAAAAAAAACTAAACAAAAGCCGTGTGGATGCGGCGCCACGTTCGGATCGGCGCCAAACGCTTTGCCAACGGAACAGAATCTCATCACTGTCCATTATAACTGTAAACAGAGCGCAAATGCAGCGATTACTCAAATGTATATGTATTGATGCGTTTGAGCGGTTGGAGCTGCGGCGTTTGGCGGCGTTCGAGCTGGGCCCGTTCGCCATTAGCACTGACAGCGTCGCTTTTCCCTCTGAATCCTTTTGGCACCTCCTGGACCCGGCGATGACTCACAAAAACGCCGGATAATTGAATTAATTAGGCCGCGCTGGGAAAATGATGCTGTATTTTTGTGTTTCCCCGCGCCGCCGTGTCAGCTGACCGCGAGCTGGACGACACTTATTTGACATTTGAGGCAGTTTGGGTGGTAGATAAATACGAACCTTCACCCCCCGTCGCACGCCGCGCTGTCGGCCTGTCGTGAGCCTCTGTCCCCGGGGAGACGACCGGAGCCTTGAAGTCGCATCGCCGACCTCCCGACGGCGGTGAACGAAAATGTCTGCACCTCGCTGTATCAGAGCGCCAGGCCACCGCTCCGACATGTGAGAGGGGGCGGGTCTACTCGAGTAAACGCTCCAACGCCACATATGCAAGTACTATTTTCTTTTCTTTTCTTTTCTTTTTTTAAATCTTCAGTTGCTCCTTTAATTCTTAAGTTAAACTCACCAAATTTCAGCCGTAGATAAACTGAACCGTATGAAATTTTTGCCGATATTTACGGTTATAATTATTCACTTACACTTGAACTTATCACGACTTAAACCAGAGGAAGTAAAACAGAATGTTATTTGTGTCCACCATTTTGTTTTTCTCCCTGAACAGCTCGATCCAACTCACTCTGCGTCACATTTAAATCATTTCCGTCTCTTATTTGATCCTCGATATTTCGTTTTAAGTCGTTTATCGTCTGAGGTTTATTCACAAACACATTTTTCTTTAAGATCGAATCAGGACGAGTCAGGTCTGTGGAGATACTGCCCCCCGTCTGTGAAAAACTCGGGGCGTCTCTGGGATTAAAATGTCGACGGTAAAACGCCGCTGGGTTTGTGCATTTGACCCATGTGACTCAAAGTCCCACTGCACACTGAGGCTCCTCCTTCAGATTAATGTGGGAGGAGTCTAAAGGCTCTGGAAAAATAAAATACAAATATTTAGAAACAAAAGAGTTATGAGTTTTTTTAACTGTCAGTGACTTTTTTTTTTCAATAGGAAGTGAGATGGAGCCAGAGTCGATGGAGCAGGAAGTTCGCCCATGAGCACTTCCTGTTTGTAGCGCGTTAGCTACGTCTGTGTAATAAACAATATACATATATAATATAATCTGTGGATTAGAAAAAGCACAACTGTTCTGTTCTGTTCTGTTCTGTTCTGTTCTGTTCTTTTCTGTTCTGTTCTGTTCTGCTCTGTTCTGTTCTGTTCTGTTCTTTTCTGTTCTGTTCTGTTCTGTTCTGTTCTGTTCTGCTCTGCTCTGTTCTGTTCTGTTCTGTTCTTTTCTGTTCTGTTCTGTTCTGTTCTGTTCTGTTCTGTTCTTTTCTGTTCTGTTCTGTTCTGTTCTTTTCTGTTCTGTTCTGTTCTGTTCTGTTCTGTTCTGCTCTGCTCTGTTCTGTTCTGTTCTGTTCTTTTCTGTTCTGTTCTGTTCTGTTCTGTTCTGTTCTTTTCTGTTCTGTTCTGTTCTGTTCTGTTCTGTTCTGTTCTTTTCTGTTCTGTTCTGTTCTGTTCTGTTCTGTTCTTTTCTGTTCTGTTCTGTTCTGTTCTTTTCTGTTCTGTTCTGTTCTGTTCTGTTCTGTTCTTTTCTGTTCTGTTCTGTTCTGTTCTGTTCTTTTCTGTTCTGTTCTGTTCTGTTCTGTTCTGTTCTTTTCTGTTCTGTTCTGTTCTGTTCTGTTCTGTTCTGTTCTGTTCTGGGACACGTTTTCGCTCAAACACTTGATAAAAATGCAGTAGTGAGACTTTATTTAAACCGTCGCTGCTCAAACATAATAAAACATCTGCACTTATTCTCCGTCGGGCGATTAACTTTTACACGTCTATTTAGACGTTGATGTTGAATAAAACTGATGCCGTGGGCGTCTGACGCCGCCGTAACCGTCTCTGCGCCGATAAAACCCACTTAACCCAATAACGCCCCAGTGTTCGCTCCATGGAGTCGTTACTAAACGTACAGTCATAATATCACACGTGTCTCCTCCTCCTCTTCATATCCTGCGCCTCCTCCTCTTCCTCGCTCTCCGGGGACAGGCCTTTTATTAACACGACGGCGACGGGACTAAAAATAACACGCCGCTCGATGAAGGAAACGCAAACGCTTCTTCAGTGGTCACTTCACACGAGTCAGATGCCCCGCCCCGACCTGACGGACCGCACAGAGGGCGGAGCTACTGTACCCACAATGCAACGGGAGCAAAGCCGCGGTGACCCCGGTGAGAGTGAGGGCGAGCGGCGTCTCCGGGGCGGGCGGCGTCGCTTCAGCCGTTTAAGACTCAACACGACAAACATCAAACATGAAATAATTATATTTAAACATTTAATCAAAGGAGCAGTTTGTGCTCAGAGAATCAACGACGTCTCCACAGGAATGTGATCACTGTCTAGAATGTTCCACAGTACGGCATTAATTAATTATCTGTACTTTTACATTAGAGCCATTAGAATCACCTGAGAGGGACTAAACCAGGACTAAACCAGGACTAAACCAGGACTAAACCAGGACTAAACCAGGACTAAACCAGGACTAAACCAGGACTAAACCAGGACTAAACCAGGACTAAACCAGGACTGATCCAGGTGAATCATTGTTTGAGTTTTGTTCAGTTTTTCTTCCTGATGTTCTGACTCAGGCCTGGACTTTGAAGATGTTTAAATCCAGACTCTGTTTCGCTGTGACTCAAAGTCTTTTTTTCTGCCTCTTTTAATCTTCATTTTACTATGATTGTTTATATTTTGTTGTGTTCGTCTGTTTCTTTGCATTTGCTTTTGGACCAGTTGTTCTGTACAAATAAACTCTTTTTCTCTGGAGCTTCTGATTCCACGAGGACAGACATGGACCAGAGGAAACACTCAGAGACTAAAGTGAGTCTGAGAAATGAAAACATCGGATTAAAACAAAAACATTAATGCCACAGTGAGGAACATTTCAGGGAAGGAAACGACATCTGAGACGAGTGTTTTATGTGTCACAAAACTGTAAATCTGTAAATGCAGTTCACATAACGACTTTAATTTGCTAAAATGTCGAATGTGTTTAATTAGATGTAACGACAGGTGAGGTGCTTTTCTCACGTCCAGCCTGTAGGGGGCAGTGTTCAGGTTTGAGTAGAAACAGTTTGGCAGAATCGCCTCATGAACAATCGACGCTCCCATGGCACTTTATACAGCAGTAAGTAGAAGTCCACAGACAGCGCAGTGCTCCAGTTTAGCCTTGGGAGAGCTCCTTTAGTGAAGTTATCAATTGGCAAAGTTGAAAAAAACATCCGTCCGACAGAATCGCCAAACTGGTTATTATCAAGTCCCGGGGAGCGCGTGTTACTCTGGGGCGTGCGCTCTTTTATCAGGACGGCCCCGGCGGCGTTTTCAGCCCAGCGTCTTATTCTTCCCACATATTGCTTCCTGCTCGGCTTTATCTCTCCCCCATCGCTGTTTTCAGAGTGTCATTTGTACTGTTTCAATGAGAGAAAAGGAGGAGAGGAGGAGGAGAGGAGGAGGACGGGAGGAGGAGGAGAGGAGCTTGAGGGAGGCCAGACTTCCCTCTGTCCAATAAAAGAAAGAAATGGAGACGTTAGCAGAAACAGGAAGTGCTTTATGTGGCGTAAAGTACATAAATGTAAACGCAACGCATGCTTAACCTTAACGGCCGACGGTAAAAACGAACAGAGGGACGAGAGAGGTCATGTGACACAGAGGAAGACAGAACAGAGGGAGGTGAGGGAAGAGCCAGGTCATGTGACACAGAGGAAGACAGAACAGAGGGAGGAGAGAGAAGAGCCAGGTCATGTGACACAGAGGAAGACAGAACAGAGGGAGGAGAGAGAAGAGCCAGGTCATGTGACACAGAGGAAGACAGAACAGAGGGAGGTGAAAGAAGAGCCAGGTCATGTGACACAGAGGAAGACAGAACAGAGGGAGGTGAGGGAAGAGCCAGGTCATGTGACTCAGGTTTTCTCAGGAGACACGACACTAATGGGACAATGAACAAATACACGGCACAAATATATTCATTAAATAAACAACATTATTATTTGCCAACATTTGTTTTAATAAAAATAATAATAATAATAACAATAATAATAATAATAATAATAATAATAAATGAGTAAATAAATAAATACATACATCATTAAATTCAATAAAAAATTAAATAAAGAAAATAAAAATTCAACCAAAGTAAAAATAAATGTACATTAAATCAAATAAACACACACAGATATGATTCACATAGAGCCGTGTCACACTCTCAGCTCTTCTTTTAGTCTCTTATGTAATTCCTTCAGATTATGTGTGACCTTCAGATGGTCCGTCCCTCCTTCCTGCTCCTCTGATAAACATCTGTTCACCTTCAGTTGGAGCAGACCCCCGGGCCGCCCCGTCAGCACAGGGGGGATTACCCGTCCTATCTGGGGCCTCGGGACGTCCCCGGGACGAGCCGGAGCTGTGGGCCGGCGTGACTTTGGCCTTATCCTGCTGCCGCGGCCGATAAAGAACGAGGCATCAGACCACGAGCGTTTGAACTTTGGCCTAAATCCCTTTGAATGTCATAATACACTTGTGACACGTGACATTTAGGAACCAGCCGCCGTTTAGGACATGATGATGTCATCAGCACGCCGTTCTGTTTCATTAACCTTCACCTTTTTACTTTTCTCTTTTTTAAAGGAGCAAACTCTGTGGAGATGTTTTAGTTTTTCCTGGATTGTTCCACATTCTCACATTTACTCTTGTGTTTTTATTGTTTTATTGCTGAAATAAAGTCAAAAACATGTATTTTTGTTTGACACTCCACAGATCTGACCAGTCTGGCTATGTGTTTGTTGTAGGGAGTATTATACC
This sequence comes from Periophthalmus magnuspinnatus, assembly GCF_009829125.3. Lineage (NCBI taxonomy): Eukaryota > Metazoa > Chordata > Actinopteri > Gobiiformes > Gobiidae > Periophthalmus > Periophthalmus magnuspinnatus. The sequence goes on from NC_047127.1 coordinate 348,059, forward strand.
TCTGATGACGTACACCAGGATGATCAGTTCTTAACAAAAGTGTTGGGGTCATGGTATTAACTAAATAAACATATATTATAATAAATAAATAAATAAATAAATAAATAAATAAATAAATAAATAAATGTATGTGTTTGTGTACACTCCACATGGATAGTATTCATAATAATACTAATACTAATACTAATACTAACACTAATACTAATACTAACACTAATACTAACACTACCACTCGTGCTGCACTGATTCATCTGGAGACTTGATCCTGTGTCTGCTGAACTTTTTCCTTGTTTGACTTTTCTTTGTTCTTTTATTTTATAACTTTTTCAATAGAATTAATCTTATGATTAGATTAAAATGCATTTTCACTTTAAAGGCTTTTTATTTTATCAGATTTGAACAACTTCTGTTCAATTTAAATAAGAAAAATAAGAAGACGACACATTTCCACTTCAGAAACTGCAATATATAATTCACAATCAACATTAGAACATTTAGTCTCCATTTAGATCTAATGGTTCATGTATCTGGAACTTTTATACTTTTCTGTGGATTTATATTCAATTATCTGACAACAACTGAATTAAACTAAATGCTTTTCCCTGCTCTTTGTCTCTCTCCGCGGTGCCAGTTCTTCCTCGACGCTCAGCATATGTTTCACTTTTTGTCTTGTGCCAAATCAAACCGTGGCGGTGGCGGCGGTGGCGGCGGTGGCGGCGGTTACACCTATAAATACAAGTGTAGGTGGCTCTTTGAACGGCCCGTCGCTTTGAAATACGACAGAAAAGAAACAACCGTGAACCGTTTAATCAGAGCCAAACGCTCCTGTTCTCCTGCTCTAATGTCCCACCGGGGCCACGTTTAGAACTCACTTTATTTATTTATTTATTTTATTTTTATAAATTACAATAAACAGTAAAATGGACACATTTTATACAGAGATATTCAACCTCAAGGTTCAAAGGCTTTACATTAAGAACCACACACACCACGCACGCACCACGCACGCACAATACACACACAGACATATACACACACACGACACAGACACACTGTGGGCGTGGTCACAGGGTGGGCGTGGTCACAGGGTGGGCGTGGTCACAGGGTGGGCGTGGCCATAATGACTCTTCACATCTTTAAATAAAACATGAATCACATTAAACACTTTTCACTTTTACTTTCTCAGCTCTTGTCTCTCAAATTCTGATCATTTAAGTATTTAAAGCTGCACTGTGTAACTTTTCTGGTGTTGGACCCACCGCCTGCTCGTCTCCGTGGTTATGACGCCTGTGATGTTATCTCTTTAATGGCCATGTTCCATAGTACGGCTTTACATTTGTCATTTATTTAAGTTCAGGTGTTTTTATTACTCAAAAATGTACTGGGCTCACTCTCCACAGATCTGACCTGTAACCTGATGATAAATGAATGTCATACTGTGAAACATTCCAAACTAAACAATCACAAAGAGTCCAGATTCATGTTTCCATAGTGACCGTGTGTTTCATTAAACTCTCCACCGCAGGAAATAAACAAAGAAACACGACCCAGGAAACTGAAACTGCACAAAGTCACACCAATAAAAAACAAACAAACCTGTCAAATGGACAAAAGTGAGACGTTTGTCTGCTCGTCCAGGACACGTCTTCAGCTCTGGACACGTCTTCAGCTCTGGTCAGTGCTGGACACGTCTCTGTCTGAAGGAGGCGCTAATGACACTGAAGCAAACACACCTGATGTTTCTGTTTTTTTGGCTCAGTCTAAAAATCACAAGTCAGGGACATTTCACACTTAAACCTACAGATTTAAGACATGTCCCGCAGTGTCTAGAGCTGAAGACGTGTCCAGAGCTGAAGACGTGTCCAGAGCTGAAGACGTGTCCAGAGCTGAAGACGTGTCCTGGACGAGCAGACAAACGTCTCACTTTTGTTTCTTTTCCTCTGGGTCAGACCTGGACGACTGAGACAGAAAATGGATAATAATAAATAAAAGTGACGTCAGAGCCTGGACATGTCCTGGTCAAACTCACGTCTCACGTCTCACGTCTCACGTCTCATGTCTCACGTCTCTTGTCGCTGTAATAATCCTAATCTGTGTTATCAAAGTGTAATATCACCTGGACAAAGACTCGGCGACGCCCTTTGTTTTCTCAGGAAATTGAATGATTGGATCTGAAGATGACGACACTTTGCTCTTTTGTTCCGGGTCCAACCCCGACTCAAACGCCGCGGCGCTCGAAGAGTTAAAGTGAGGTTTGAAATGAGACGTGACGCAGTTTGAGCCGTGATTCTGAGGAGTGAGACGCAGGAGTGAGACGTAGGAGTGAGGCGTAGGAGTGAGACGCAGGAGTGAGACGAGCTTCACCGGAGCAAAGGTCAGTGACAGATCAGCCTGACCAGAGCACAGGCCCAAGGAACGAGAGCGAACCATGAGTCACAGCTCAACGCCGCCGTGCTCTGAGCTCGCCACGCCCTGAGCTCGCCACGCTCTGAGCTCGCCACGCCCTGAGCTCGCCACGCTCTGAGCTCGCCACGCCCTGAGCTCGCCACGCTCTGAGCTCGCCACGCTCTTTAAACGCCCTGTGTCACAAACTGACTCTCATGACCTTTAATCCATGTTCTAAAAGTGTTAACGCATCAAAATCAGACCTGCAGTTGTGTTTTGTTTCATTCACACATTTGAGTCACACTTTTCCACCTTGTGATGTCATCAAGTGGGAGTTTTCAAGTGAACAGCTCCTTTTACCTTTAGTTCAGTCGAGATTTTAGTTCAGTTCCAGGTCTGAAATGATCCAAATGATTCTATAAATGAAGGTGTGTGGAGTTTAAAAACACAGTGGAGCACTTCCTGTATCACCACATGATGACATCACAAGGTGGAGCAGAGCGTTTTCCAGCCTAAATCTGCAGGTTTGTGTGTTAAACATGTGAGAATGAAACAAAACACAACTCCAGGTCTGTGTGTGACGAGGAGACGACATAAACCCTAGAGCTCATATTAAAGCCTCCACATTATAAATATTTAAAACTGAACATTATAGGCGTGAATTAGTAAAAAAAAACATTTATTTGAGTGAAAAAGACGTGAAAAGGAGCAAACCCCAGAGTTTGACGTTTCACTGAAGCAGCTCCAGGTTAAACACTGAAGTCTGACGTGTTTCTTCACATTAAAATGAGTTCATGGACTTTCCCCGGAGACAGACGAGCGCTCGAAGAAATATGATATAAATAAAATAAAATAAAATATATATACTTTTGTCTGTCGCTGTCGTCGTTCACCTTTCATGGTCTCGCTGTTTCGTGGATTTTTTTGGTGCAATTTTGTGCGTTTTTTTTTTTTTTTTTCAGTTTGGTTAAGGGACTGTAGACCATTGTGTCGTGCGTCCTGATTGGCTGTTGGACTGTAGACTGTTGTGTCGTGCGTCCTGATTGGCTGGTTTTACAGTAAAAACAGAGAGAATAATGTAAAAAATAAAGATGAAACTTCATGGATTATTTTTAGAGCGTAACCGCGGCGATAAACCAGGGCCCAGTGTACAAGAGGAAACACACACACACATACACACACAGACACACACACACACACATACACACACAGACACACACACACACACACACACACACAACACACACACAGACACACACACTCGAGGAGGTTTGTGGGTCAATGAGGCGTCTGGGTGCTCCTCTGCTCGTCTCCATGGAGATATTACTTTGCTATGAATGTTCCACAGTGGGGCATTTGACTTGTCTCTACCTCCACGTGGGGCAGATGAACAGTGAGCGGGAGAAAAACTGCACCAAACGAGTAAATATAAAAAATAAAACTGAGATTAAAAATATAAATAAATCAAATCAACCGGAAAAGTTTAAACATGAAGACGAGAGTCAAAGAGACTCAGCCCCGTCCCATTAGAGCGTCTCTCTGTCCCTATGTCCCTCTGTCCCTCTATCTCTCTGTCCCTCTGTCTCTCTGTCCCTCTGTGTCTCTGTCCCTCTGTCTCTCTGTCCCTCTGTGTCTCTGTCCCTCTGTCCCTCTGTCTCTCTGTCCGTCTGTCTCTCTGTCCCACTGTCTCTGTCTCTCTGTCCCTCTGTCTCTCTGTCCTTCTGTCCCTCTGTCTCTCTGTCCCTCTGTCCCTATGTCCCTCTGTCCCTCTATCTCTCTGTCCCTCTGTCTCTCTGTCCCTCTGTGTCTCTGTCCCTCTGTCTCTCTGTCCCTCTGTGTCTCTGTCCCTCTGTCCCTCTGTCTCTCTGTCCGTCTGTCTCTCTGTCCCACTGTCTCTGTCTCTCTGTCCCTCTGTCTCTCTGTCCTTCTGTCCCTCTGTCTCTCTGTCTCTCTGTCCCTCTGTCTCTCTGTCCCTCTGTCTCTCTGTCCTTCTGTCCCTCTGTCTCTCTGTCTCTCTGTCCCTCTGTCTCTCTGTCCTTCTGTCCCTCTGTCTCTCTGTCCCTCTGTCCCTCAGAGTTTGGACAGACTTACACACTTGTTTGTCCTTTTCCTGTGATGGTGTGATTCGTCCTCTTCTTCTGAGTCTTATGTTTGTCTTTTTCTCTTTTCTGTGGCTCACGCTGCTTCAGTTTATTCAGATTTGAACGTGTTTTTATTGGAGTGTGACTTTTTCTGTCTGTTTAACCTGAAGCAAAAACAGAAAATAAAACAGCTGTAATAGATTTAATGCTCCACTGTGGAACATCTCAGGCAAAGCAGTGACATCTCCATGGAGACGAGGGAACGGTCCTGCACCAGAGACATGACACAGCGAAGAAACAACATGATGTAAAATACTAGAAATCTGCACAGTCTTATTGTCCCGGCAGTTTGAAAAAATCTGAAAAAAGCACAATGTTGAATCTTATCTGTAATAAAAAAAAAAAAAAAAATAAATAAATAAATAAATAAATAAATAAATAATAATAATAATAATAATAATAATAATAATAATAATAATAATAATAATAAATAATCAGGTTTCATCAATACTCATTTTCACTCTGAATATTCTCGCTCCATAATCTTCTGTCTCTTTTTCTCGTCTTGTTTTACATAAAAAGTCTAATTTTCCAAACCACTGGCGTCAAAGTCGACACAGAAACAGACACGACGTGATCATCAGATTTACAACTTCAGTGTCCTGCTGTTCTTGAAGATGGAATCACGCTAACGCTATCCACGCCAACGCTATCCACGCTAACGCTATCCACGCTAACGCTATCCACGCTAACGCTATCCACGCTAACGCTATGAGAGGGCTAACCATAGTCTGTTTATATAAATGGACAAAGCTAACCTGATAGTCGCCGCGTTACAAACAGGAAGTGACCGTGTGCGACTTCCTGCTCCATCGACGCGTCATTCTGGTCTTAAATGTTCGTATTAACCCTCTACATGATCCTGGGGTTTTTATTTCACTATTGTGTCTGTAAATCAAGATCTGAACATTAATAACAGACAAATCAGTCGCTCCTGTTAGCGTTAGCAACAGGTTTGATTGACAGCGTTGCTAAGCGTCCGCTCCCTGTTAAACCAGTGATGTGGGCGGGAAGGGGCGTGACCTTCGACAGCCTGGCTCCTGATTGGCTCTTTGGTTGCTATGATACTCATGGTCTGTTCCTGCTTCAGCCTCCATGAGCTTCATTTGGAGCTGAAGCTGTGGTGACGTCATTTAATCGTGTAGTTGTATATTTTTAGACGTCGTCGTAAATTCTCCATCGTTCAGTCTCATTACGATGGATTTTTTATAAAAGAGTTTCACTTTACACAAAAGAGCTGAGGCTAAAACAACAACGCAACTGTAAATAAAGAGAGTTTAAAGTAAAAATACACACAAACCTGTTCCTCTTAAAGACTCCGCCCCTGGCTCTGGGACGGCTCAGGACAAATCAGAATAAAACTAAAAATCAGACCAAAGATGCGACTGATGTGGAGTCGGCCATTTTGTGCCACGCTCCTGAAGTTTGATTAAATCCACACAAACCTGAGTCTGTGACCTTCACTGTTTCCTCCTTTTGTGTCAAACTCAGATTTAACAGAAACTGAGAAGCTCCCGAGGCCACGGCCGTGTTCTGTGTCACGGAAAAACACACGTGAGCGGGTCCAGATACTCAGATCTGTTTAAATATGAAAACGGTACTTTATACGACAAAAAGGTTTAATTATTTTACATTTTCTTTGTTTCAAGTCACAATATTTATGTCCAGTCCACTTCATAAAACAGAACAACACAAAACGCCACGACAACAGAGAACAGACTCAACAGCGCCACCGCAGGACGACACAGGAATCACACGCAACAACAACAACAACAACAACAATCGCTGTTTGCTGCTTTAAACAGCAAACAGCGACTGCAAAGAGTCGTCCAAATCTGACAAACCGACTTCAGGATCTTGGTCTGAAGAAGCCGTGAAGCTGAAAGATCCACCGGAGAGAAATGAGTCTCTATGGTTCTCATCTCTGTTATAATTTACACATTTTAAATCACAATATTCATCTAAAACCACTTCATAAAAACTGTGGTGTCCAATAGGAGCTGATGTTGCCGTAAAGTGGGCGTGTCACAGTGGGCGTGTCACAGTGGGCGTGTCACAGTGGGCGTGTCACAGTGGGCGTGTCACAGTGGGCGTGTCACAGTGGGCGTGTCACAGTGGAGGTTAAACGGGGCAGATCGTCAAAATGGCGTCTTGAAAATAGTGGATTAAAGATTAAACTCAAACATGAATCAGTCCAAATAAAACTTCAGAGGCTCAACGAGAAGAAACGACTAAAACATGAAGAAACATCTGAACAGATTTAATAAGAACTAAATCAAGTCTAGACCAAGATTCAGTTAAACCAGGACTAAACTAGGACTAAACCAGGACTAAACCGGGACTAAACCAGGTCTAAACCAGGACTAAACCAGGACTAAACCAGGACTGAAGCAGGACTAAACCAGGATTAAACCAGGACTAAACCAGGACTAAACCGGGACTAAACCGGGTCTAAACCAGGACTAAACCAGGTCTAAACCAGGACTAAACCAGGACTAAACCAGGACTAAACCAGGTCTAAACCAGGACTAAACCGGGACTAAACCGGGACTAAACCAGGTCTAAACCAGGACTAAACCAGGACTAAACCGGGACTAAACCGGGACTAAACCAGGACTAAACCAGGACTAAACCAGGACTAAACCAGGACTGAAGCAGGACTAAAAAAGGACTAAACCAGGACTAAACCAGGACTAAACCAGGTCTGACCCAGGTCTTTATGTCTGTTGTCTCTGTTCCATTAGCCGCTCTTAAAGACTCTATATTGGCCGTTTCATCGTTCCTGTTTCTTCGTCCGTCGCTGAAACAACCACGAGTGTTTCATCTTTTTTGAAGTGGAAATTCACACCTGGAGTTTGGCCTTTGACGCCGTGAGCTCCGACTCCACACTGACCTGTAATTAGAGCGGACTTATATACTTAGCTTGATGCTACATGCTAAACTGCACTTTAATATCCTGCGTTATTCAAACTTTTTCAAATCTCTCCAAACAAAAACACTGGCGAGGCGTTTTATTCTGAGCGGGGCTACGTTCCTTGATTAGATGGCAGCATTTTCGATAAACACTGTAATGGATTTTTGGAAGTTTTCCTGCAAATCTGTTCTTAAAATTAAAACAGAAAAGCAGCACAATTACCTCAAAATAAACATGAAATCATGAAATCACGCAGCGCCGAACCAAAAAAGTACAAAAAAAATCAAGTAATATCCCGCGTGCGATGAGGGAAAAGAAGATTTAAGGAAAAAGGATCAGAGTCACGGCTCCAGGTTCCTGCTTAAAGGAGCCATTTTGAGGACTTTTCACCTGTCAGTGTCATATTTAGGTTTAAATAGTTAATTGCTATGACAACAGTCCCAATGTTTGATCATCCTGAAGCCGTGGAGAGACCAGCAGGTTAGCTCTGTCCTTTTATACAAACAGTTTGTGATTTGGTGAAGAGAGTCCAGAAAAAAAAAAAGTCCAGAGTGAGACTTTATCAAACATTAAAACTGAGCTATGCTAATTTAGCCATTAGCGCTGATCCATTCACCACAGAAATAATCACGAAACAATAATGTACAGCAAGGTGGAGTTTAGAGGTAGATAAAGGCGGAGTTTAGAGGTAGATAAAGGCGGAGTTTAGAGGTAGATAAAGGCGGAGTTTAGAGGTAGATAAAGGCGGAGTTTAGAGGTAGATAAAGGCGGAGTTTAGAGGTAGATAAAGGTGGAGTTTAGAGGTAGATAAAGGTGGAGTTTAGAGGTAGATAAAGGTGGAGTTTAGAGGTAGATAAAGGCGGAGTTTAGAGGTAGATAAAGGCGGAGTTTAGAGGTAGATAAAGGCGGAGTTTAGAGGTAGATAAAGGCGGAGTTTAGAGGTAGATAAAGGCGGAGTTTAGAGGTAGATAAAGGTGGAGTTTAGAGGTAGATAAAGGCGGAGTTTAGAGGTAGATAAAGGCGGAGTTTAGAGGTAGATAAAGGCGGAGTTTAGAGGTAGATAAAGGCGGAGTTTAGAGGTAGATAAAGGCGGAGTTTAGAGGTAGATAAAGGCGGAGTTTAGAGGTAGATAAAGGCGGAGTTTAGAGGTAGATAAAGGTGGAGTTTAGAGGTAGATAAAGGTGGAGTTTAGAGGTAGATAAAGGCGGAGTTTAGAGGTAGATAAAGGTGGAGTTTAGAGGTAGATAAAGGTGGAGTTTAGAGGTAGATAAAGGCGGAGTTTAGAGGTAGATAAAGGCGGAGTTTAGAGGTAGATAAAGGCGGAGTTTAGAGGTAGATAAAGGCGGAGTTTAGAGGTAGATAAAGGCGGAGTTTAGAGGTAGATAAAGGCGGAGTTTAGAGGTAGATAAAGGCGGAGTTTAGAGGTAGATAAAGGCGGAGTTCAGAGGTAGATAAAGGCGGAGTTTAGAGGTAGATAAAGGCGGAGTTTAGAGGTAGATAAAGGCGGAGTTTAGAGGTAGATAAAGGCGGAGTTTAGAGGTAGATAAAGGCGGAGTTTAGAGGTAGATAAAGGTGGAGTTTAGAGGTAGATAAAGGCGGAGTTTAGAGGTAGATAAAGGTGGAGTTTAGAGGTAGATAAAGGTGGAGTTTAGAGGTAGATAAAGGCGGAGTTTAGAGGTAGATAAAGGCGGAGTTTAGAGGTAGATAAAGGCGGAGTTTAGAGGTAGATAAAGGCGGAGTTTAGAGGTAGATAAAGGCGGAGTTTAGAGGTATATAAAGGCGGAGTTTAGAGGTAGATAAAGGCGGAGTTTAGAGGTAGATAAAGGCGGAGTTTAGAGGTAGATAAAGGCGGAGTTTAGAGGTAGATAAAGGCGGAGTTTAGAGGTAGATAAAGGTGGAGTTTAGAGGTAGATAAAGGTGGAGTTTAGAGGTAGATAAAGGTGGAGTTTAGAGGTAGATAAAGGTGGAGTTTAGAGGTAGATAAAGGTGGAGTTTAGAGGTAGATAAAGGTGGAGTTTAGAGGTAGATAAAGGTGGAGTTTAGAGGTAGATAAAGGTGGAGTTTAGAGGTAGATAAAGGTGGAGTTTAGAGGTAGATAAAGGTGGAGTTTAGAGGTAGATAAAGGTGGAGTTTAGAGGTAGATAAAGGCGGAGTTTAGAGGTAGATAAAGGTGGAGTTTAGAGGTAGATAAAGGCGGAGTTTAGAGGTAGATAAAGGCGGAGTTTAGAGGTAGATAAAGGCGGAGTTTAGAGGTAGATAAAGGCGGAGTTTAGAGGTAGATAAAGGTGGAGTTTAGAGGTAGATAAAGGTGGAGTTTAGAGGTAGATAAAGGTGGAGTTTAGAGGTAGATAAAGGTGGAGTTTAGAGGTAGATAAAGGTGGAGTTTAGAGGTAGATAAAGGCGGAGTTTAGAGGTAGATAAAGGCGGAGTTTAGAGGTAGATAAAGGCGGAGTTTAGAGGTAGATAAAGGCGGAGTTTAGAGGTAGATAAAGGCGGAGTTTAGAGGTAGATAAAGGCGGAGTTTAGAGGTAGATAAAGGCGGAGTTTAGAGGTAGATAAAGGTGGAGTTTAGAGGTAGATAAAGGTGGAGTTTAGAGGTAGATAAAGGTGGAGTTTAGAGGTAGATAAAGGTGGAGTTTAGAGGTAGATAAAGGTGGAGTTTAGAGGTAGATAAAGGTGGAGTTTAGAGGTAGATAAAGGTGGAGTTTAGAGGTAGATAAAGGTGGAGTTTAGAGGTAGATAAAGGTGGAGTTTAGAGGTAGATAAAGGTGGAGTTTAGAGGTAGATAAAGGCGGAGTTTAGAGGTAGATAAAGGTGGAGTTTAGAGGTAGATAAAGGTGGAGTTTAGAGGTAGATAAAGGTGGAGTTTAGAGGTAGATAAAGGTGGAGTTTAGAGGTAGATAAAGGTGGAGTTTAGAGGTAGATAAAGGCGGAGTTTAGAGGTAGATAAAGGCGTAGTTTAGAGGTAGATAAAGGCGGAGTTTAGAGGTAGATAAAGGCGGAGTTTAGAGGTAGATAAAGGCGTCGTTTTGTGTCGTGTTTCACTGAAGCTTAAACACAAACTCACTCCATAAATACATTTATCAAACATTTATAATATTTACAGCTCCTTTCCATAATTTCATCTTCTACTTCACAACATTTTGAGGATTTTTACTGATGGATATTTTGACATAAAAAAAAAAAATGCATTTATAACAAAAAGAGTCGACAGTTTTGTGAAATAGTAAAAAACTCACTGGTCTCTGTAAATATTCTGTTTAACATGTGGATGATTTTTACTCCCACGTTATTTATTTTGTCTTATTATTATTCACATCATGGTGAAACATAAGTGTCTGAAAAATGTATATATACTTTAATTTAATATTTATGAGTTATATTTCTTGTATATTTATGCAGTGAACTACAGAAAGTTTGACGTCTCTAAATGTAAGGTCTTGACCCACAGCGGCGTCAGGAGAAGATGATTCTGAGCTGATTTTAAAATAAAGATTCTTCAGATTCAGACTCAGTTTTTCCTGGAGCTGCAGTGGATCATGTGACTCTGAACTTTGATAAAAAACACAGTTATTTATGATGTTTATGTGTGAATGTGAAAACTGTCACATCCAAATTCTATTTGTCAAATCTTTGTGATTCTGTCGATTTTTGTCAGATTCTAAATGTTTTCACTTTGTCGACACAAAACTCTACCAGGAAACGTGGTGTTTATCACAGATTATAATTCCACATTTGTTCTATGTAATTGGTTTACACGGCACTTTTAAACAATCATTTTGATTTGCATAACTGAACCAAAAGAAACGCCACAGAATTTTAAGCAGCTCCAGCAAAGACGAGGCTCGGAATTCAACCCAGATCTGAGTCTAAAGACGTCGAACATTTGTGTTCACAGAGATCAGGTCGAGAGGAGGAGCACGTCAGCCCAGCAGGTCGCCACGGATATGGACCTGGAAACACTGGTCGACCACGCGGCACGCCACAAACACGTGAGAGTATACCGCCACAAACACGTTAGCATATACCGCCACAAACATGTGAGATTATACAGACACGTTATCTTACATGCCGTAGTGTGCCACGTTAGCGTACCACATTAGCTTACATGCCGTAGCGTACCACGTTAGCATACCACATTAGCTTACATGCCGTAGCGTACCACGTTAGCTTACATGCCGTAGCGTACCACGTTAGCTTACATGCCGTAGCGTACCACGTTAGCTTACATGCCGTAGCGTACCACGTTAGCTTACATGCCGTAGCGTACCACGTTAGCTTACATGCCGTAGCGTACCACGTTAGCTTACATGCCGTAGCGTACCACGTTAGCTTACATGCCGTAGCATACCACATTAGCTTACATGCCGTAGCGTACCATGTTAGCTTACATGCCGTAGCGTACCACGTTAGCTTACATGCCGTAGCGTACCATGTTAGCTTACATGTCGTAGCGTGCCACGTTAGCTTACATGCCGTAGCGTACCACCGTAGCGTACCAT